>NC_062994.1:1505833-1811666 GCF_023078275.1 Leguminivora glycinivorella
TATGTAACACAATATAGTTTTAATAACTTTGATTTTTAATTTTCAATTTTACCCCCCAAAAGTGACCCCTGTGATTAAATTTCATTTAATTAAATTACATGTCCGTCTTTGGGCCACAGGCTTACATACGTGTGCCAAATTTCAAGTAAATCGGTCCAGTAGTTTCGGAGAAATCGGCTGTGACAGAGGGACAGACAGACACGCGAGTGATCCTATAAGGGTTCCGTTTTTCCTCTTTGAGGTACGGAACCCTAAAAAGTGACCACCGAGGTCGATTTCCGAGTTGTAAATTGGGTTTTGTTTATTATTTTCTAACATTTCATGCTTAAATACGAGAGTAGGATATACTTTGTAAAAACATAAAACTATGTTTGTAAGCAAATTAAGGCATAGTATGGGTACAAAATTCACTACTCGATAATGACTAACGGGTGATTCTAAGTTAAGAGGTACTTTGGACGGCACTGACAAAAAAATATATTTTTTCAAGATAATACTTCATAATAACATATTTATTTTATAAAACTAAATGTTTTCTACCTGGGCACTCAAAATTATTACAGAAATTCATGTAAATTAGTCACAATCAGCTCTAATGTAGGAAAAATGTCTCTCCCCTGGCCTGTCCCCCAACCGAATTTATTTGTCAACAAGTAATTATGACTTTGTTAAAATTCACTTATTATTTTAATAGCCTTAATTTTACAAACATAAATAACTAAGGAACAGTATTTTATGAGTGGAATTTCTTATATTACTGTATTTAACAACAATTATGAACTCCAAACTTTGTCCTACGTGTTTCGTGTCTCGTCCCCTGGCTTTTTAGTTTTCGTTCAAAAGTCGGTTTAATTTGTTAATCTGTGGAGGTTCTGTCCTCTAATACACAGGGTGTTATGTGAAGTTACCGTCAAGAGGCGCGTAAGGCAACTATGCATCCGTTTTGTTGATTATTTCGGCCACGGCACTCGCTGGGTACAGAAATGTTGAGTGAATGCAGTCTTTCCTCTGGTTACTTTTATTTCACAATCATTTGTTTAAATACTAATATATATAACAATATCCACTGTAAATGTTGAATATATTGTTACGTTTATTTATGAATTGCGTACGAGAAACACTTTTACAGCTATTTTTGATTTTCATCGAAAATGTATCTCCCCTGGCGTATCAAAAAAGCCAGGGGAGATACTTTGTACTAGTTTTGATTATTTTTATTTCCGTTTTCTCTTAACCTTTGTTTAGCGTTGTACCTATTTTTATTTTAGCTTTACGATAGAAGGTTTTCTTTCCATAAAAACGCAACTATTAAGAAAAAAAGAGGACACATTCACATTCAACTTCATATGAAATTTTCGTGAAGCTGTTTAATAAAAAGGTTTAATACTGATATTAAAAGGATAGGTTTTTGTTTACTTGTTGCCTATTGATTGTACATTAAAATTATTTTTGTTTTAATGGATAATATGGAGAAGTGAAAAATAAGACAACTCATTAAGGAATTATCACTTTTCTTGCTGTAAGAATGTTATGAAATGTAAAGTCTTGAGTATAAATAATCAATAATTATAATAAAAACAATAAATAGAGTTAATTCTTAAAAAATAAAACTAAATTTTTCATACAACTGTCTCTTCCCTGGTCACAAAGTATCCTCCCCTGTGCAACAGTATCTCCCCTGGACTGAGTATTTCCCCTGGTCGCTGATAAAACACGATAAAACAAATAAATTGACTGGTCCTCTTTGTAAACACTTCAAATTGGCAGTTTTAACTAATACAAATAAACAAATAGGTAAAAAACAACAAAAAAGTTCGCGCCGTCTCTCCATACAACGTATTACCTCTTAACTTAGAATCACCCTAATATATTTATTATCATGTTAAATTTAGTAAAATTGCGCGATTATGAGTCTTTTACATGACCTGTCATCAAATTAAAATGAAAAATATCAATAAATTGAATAATACATTATATATAAAGTTGAAATGTAGAATAATGTGTAAAAAATTGAATTCGGTGGTGCAAATTGATTACAGCCCATACATAATTTCGGTGGTTTTAAAATGTCAGATTTCTTACAAACTATAAGGTTCTAATGGAGGCCTCCACCACCAATATTTTTTTATATTTAGGCTAGATTTTAATAAATAGACTGATATATCAAAAAAGTAGTAAATAAAAATCAGCACCGAAATCAGGCACCGAACGTCATCTCTGAGAATCGCCCTAATGTGAAAGTGTGTGTCTGTCTTTGTCCGTCTTTCACGGCAAAACGCGATGAATGCACACAGTGTGGCCCCGTAGCCGAATGGTATTTCTGCAAAACGAAACGCCATCGAAACGCCTCAGAAATGTAGTCTGGCTCTGTCGCGCCAATCCGCAAGAGCGATAGAGATAGATAGCTACGAAAGAGATATTATCGTGAGCGTTTCGTGAGCGTTTGTGCATTTGGCTACGCACACTGAGATCGTGTAGGCGAACGCGTGCCATGATGGTATGAGTGAGATATGACAGGTCGACTGGTCGCGTTCTTGGCAGGCGGTAACTGTGAGGTAACCGAGAGCGGGTGGGCGGCACCGCGCCGCGGCTTAGCAGGCAGGGTCACTACTCGCTAGGCCAGACCGGACGTCAAAACATTTATTTATTTAAATTATTACTAGCTTTTGCCCGCAGCTTCGCTCGCGTTAGAAAGAGACAAAAAGTATCCTATGTCACTCTCCATCCCTTCAACTATCTCCACTTAAAAAATCACGTCAATTGGTCGCTCCGTTTTGCCGTGAAAGACGGACAAACAAACAGACACACACTTTCCCATTTATAATATTGGTATGGATTATTATGAGCCTATTGTCTCCCACTGCTGGGTAAAGACCTCCCCTCTCTTTTTCCATTCCTCTCGGTTTTGTGCGACAACTGGCCAGTCTCTCAAAAGCAGTCTAAGTTATCCCGCCATCGCCGACGAGGTCTGCCGGATCCTCGGTTTGACTCGAGGGGCTCCCACTGCGTGGTAGACTTGGCCCATAAGGCATTCGGCTTGCGGCAGACGTGACCAGCCCAGTCCCACTTTAACGGCCCAGCCACGACATTGGTCTAAGCGCGGCAGCGGCGAGCGGCAGCCATACGTGCGAATGAAAAGTCCCATCGCTGTGTCTCGCTTCAATGTATGGCCGCCGCTCGCCGCTGTCGCGCTTAGACCAATGTCGTGGCTGAGCCGTAACTTGGCCGCTTAACGGGCTATATCAATTATTTGCCTGTGTGGTGACGGGTTAAGAATTTCACCACCCCCTTTTCTTCCCGTGGGTGTCGTAGAAGGCGATATGGGTTAAGTTGTGGCGTAGGCGAGAGGCTGGCAACCTGTCATTGCAATGTCATAGTTTCGTTTCCTTTCGAACCCTTATTTGCCAAGAGTGGCACTGAAGCTTTAGTAGTTTCATGTGCTCTGCCTACTCCTTTATGGGATACAGGCGTGATTGTATGTATGTATTTTTATTTTATTGATTTGGGAAACACACAGCATTAATAATACGTATACATATGTCTTACAAATTAAAGGTAGTTCAGAAGCCAAAACAGTTTCTACTTTAAAGTTATACAAGAGAAACCTCTGAAATAGACATGCGTGAGATAAGTTCTTGAAAACAAATACAACAGGTAATTAACTACAAAAATGCAAACAAGACAACCAATTGTATCTGTGATGGAAACGAAGTTAATTATGATAAATTAAAATAAAAAGATACACAAAAAAGATTACAAAACATTACTTACTTTTACTAAATATATAAAAACCGGTCAAGAGCGTGTCGGGCCACGCTCAGTGTAGGGTTCCGTAGTTTTCCGTATTTTTCTCAAAAACTACTGAACCTATCAAGTTCAAAACAATTTTCCTAGAAAGTCTTTATAAAGTTCTACTTTTGTGATTTTTTTCATATTTTTTAAAGCGCGAAGGGACGCCCTTTTTTTCCTTTAGGATCGATTATTTCCGAAAATATTAATATTATCAAAAAACGATCTTATTAAACACTTATTCATTTTTAAATACCTATCCAACAATATATCACACGTTGGGGTTGGAATGAAAAAAAATATCAGCCCCCACTTTACATGTAGGGGGGAGGGGGGGGGGTACCCTAATAAAACATTTTTTTCCATTTTTTATTTTTGCACTTTGTTAGCGTGATTGATATACATATTGGTACCAAATTTCAGCTTTCTAGTGCTTACGGTTACTGAGATTATCCGCGGACGGACAGACGGACGGACGGACAGACAGACATGGCGAAACTATAAGGGTTCCTTGTTGACTACGGAACCCTAAAAATGGAGATAGTTAACATTCAAAATTCAAACGTGTAAGAATTAGAATTGGTGCTTTTCCGAATCGCAGAAACAAACTTATACTGGTTGAATTGAAATAAGATTTTATTATATTATTTATTTACATGCGTTTCTTTCCAGATGATAATGCCGAGACAGCAGGCAAGACCCGTTTCCCTGTCCTGCCCTCCCTAATCTCCCTCCAACAGATGAGGAATCGCCTACTAACAGCGCAGAGTGGCAGACGACTCATGCAGTGGAGCGCCTTGGCTACGGGCGCTGAGCTGCGCAAGATCGCCAAGGAACTGGCCGTGTGAGTACAATACAATACAACGCTGAGCTGCGCAAGATCACACCTCGGACACTGGTGATCAAATATATGAAAGAGGCGCGTTCCTAGCACACAGTCTAAGCTCGTGTAGGTGAACGCGTGCTATGCTTGTATGAGTGAAATATGACAGGTCGACTGGTCGCGTTTTTGACAGGCGGTAACTGTGAGGTAACCGAGAGGGGGTGGGCGGCACTTTCAGCGGGGAGCGGGAGTGGCCATACTGTACGATCGTACTCTTTATTATACTGTGGCAAGATCGCCAAGGAACTGGCCGTGTGAGTACAATACATCATTCCCCTTGCGGTATCCCGGTATTTGCCACGGCTCATGGGAGCCTGGGGTCCGCTTTGGCAACTAATCCTAGTTTTACGAAAGCGACTGCCATCTGACCTTCCCCGAAGGGTAACTAGACCTTATGACCGTCCGTTATTAGACCGTGTGTGTACAATACAATACAATGCAATACAGGCAGGAGACTCTTGTAGGAGCGGTTTGGCCACGGGCGCTGAGCTGCGCAAGATCGCCAAGGAACTGGCCGTGTGAGTACAATACAACATCGAGATCGAGGAGTTAGTAGCTTAACCCAATATCATCGGCGAAAGTTGGCTGGTTCTTCACAGACTTCACGGTCGGAAGCGATGGTGCGGTCTGGTGAGAGCGTTCTTGAGTCGACCTGCTGGTAGTTGGATCTGTGTTAGCTCCGTCAGTGATGGCAGGAGCACAGTACAATAAAGAGTACTATCGTACAGTATGGCCACTTCCGCTCCCCGCTGAAAGCGCCGCCCACCCCCTCTCGGTTACCTCACAGTTACCGCCTGTCAAAAACGCGAACAGTCAACCTGTCATATCTCACTCATACAAGCATGGTACGCGTTCACCTACACGAGCTTAGAATGTGTGCTAGGAACGCGCCTCTTTCATATATTTGATCGCCAGTGTCCGAGGTGTGGCAGGAGGCTGCGCAGGATCGGGACAGGGTGGCGATCTGTCATTTAAGGCCAAGATTCACTTTGTATGCGTCAAAATATTTTCCCCTAACTAGCTCGTAAACACGTGTTTTGTCCCTTAATACCAGCGGGTAAAAACGCATTGTATCCACTAGTGGGTAAAGTAATTTGACTTTGAATAAAGTCAAATTAACTGCTTTAAAATTTATAAAAGTAGGTGAATCTAGGTAATGTAATAAAGATGATTTACCACCTGTGGAACTACTGGAAGCAGTGATAAATGCATTTTTTGCGTTGTACTTTCCTCGCTGTAGTGAGGGGAAAAGTTTTGTGTTACACTCGGGTACAAATGTATTTTACTTCTCGTGTGTTAAAAAACTCGCTCAGGATTCTATTCTCGAACCACTCGCTTCGTTCGTGGTTCAACTATATAATCCTTTCACTTACACTCGACGTTAAAATACAACTTTGCCCCCTTGTAACAACAAATAACTACTTATTAGTTATTGTGGTTATTCTGTTGCAGGCAATACGCGGCGTTCTCCGAGCAAGTGGCCGACGCGTTCATCGTGCTGGCTAGGTGTCGCTACTTCTTTCCAAACATGAACAGAATGGTCATCGAGAATTTTCCCAAAATTGTAAGTTTTTGTACTTGACCTATGGCAAAAAATAACTCTGTTTACACTGATAGTCTAAGAAATAACGTACCTCAACCCGGTGTATAATTTTGATTATAACACGTTTGTTTGTCTGCAGGCGTGCGTGACTGTTGGCAGGACCACCAAGAGTATAGCTGGCTGCAGGATAGCTTTATTTGCGATCGAAGATGTAAGTATTAACTCTCTAAAGCCTCCGCTACACATGAAGCGTTTTGAAAGCGTAGCGTCAGCGGAGTGGAACGCGCGTATTTCCGTTCGCAATACGCGTTCGTTAGTTCCCGCCGGCGTCCGCTGGGCGCAACGCCAGCGTTCTTCCAGCGCACCGCTATCATTGCGCTCCGCTAACGCTCCGCCTATGCTCTCAAAACGCGCATGTGTGGCCGAGCTTTAAGTTTCGCGCTTTGTACAAATATTTAAAGTCAAACACTGGTCGACCGCCTTAAAAAGCGCTGGTGGCCTAGCGGTAAGAGCGTGCGACTTCCGGTGGTCGCGGGTTCGAACCGGGGCCCGTACCAATGAGTTTTTCGGAACTTATGTGCGACATGTCATTTGATATTTTACCAGTCGCTTTTCGGTGAAGGAAAACGTCGATTGTGAGGAAACCGGACTAATTCCCACACACATCCAACACCACAATCAGAATGAAAAAGTGCTATGAAAAATGCAACAATAAGAATTGATAATTTTTAAGAAAAAAACCTCGCTTTTGTGATTCTGCTGAAATGTACTTCCGAATGTTGGATTATGTAAAAATGTGTAGGTATTTTTTAAATCTGCTTTTAATGAAAATCTTTGATTATTTGATGGAAACACAAATGAATATACGTATACCGTTAAGGTTTGAAGTTTCCTCAATTCCTCATGAATCCGATATCCGATTATAAGAAATCGAGCTTGACAAAATTTGAAAACTCAATATGTAAGCATAACAAAGAGAAAAAATTTAATCTCCTTACAAATAAATGTGACTGTTATGAACTAAAATGCATGCTGTTCCTATAAAAATACGGTAGTCACTATAAATGTGGCGTTCAGATTTGAGGAGTTCCGTTCTGATCATCGTCAGAAATTCCACTGCACTAAATACCACTGTTCTGAACGTAAACGCAAGCTGTTCTTATAAAAATACAAAAGTCATTATAAACGTGCCGTTCAGATTTAAGAAGTTCCGTTCTGATCTTCATCAGCAGTTCCACTGCACCAAATGGTACTGTTCTGGACGTAAGTGCATGCTGTTCTTATAAAAATACCAAAGTCACTATAAGTGTGCCGTTCAGATTTGAGGAGTTCCCTCGATTTCTCCAGGATCCCATCATCAGAACTGGGTTCTGATAAAAATGGGACCAATCTGTATGCATTTAATTTAAAAAAAATCGGTCCAGTAACGACGGAGATATTGTGGAACAAACATTTAAAAAAAAACATACACACGAATTGAGAACCACCTTGCTTGAGATTTGGGGCGGCGGTTAAAAAGTGCACCATTCGTCTTGTCTAACAAATATGAAGGCAATAATAGTATATTATGCAACAAGGGAGGTAAGGGGGATTTTGTCTACGAGTGTTAATAACTCGCGACAGCCGCAGGCTGGAGATTTGGAGGCTAGATATTTCTTAGTTTTTTGTTTTCCAGATACATAAGTAGCAGCCCTCATAATACCTTAATGTGATTTTCAGAACTGCCCCGACTCGTATCCCCTTCTCGGCATCGGGCAGGGCGGCGAACTAGTAGCCGAAGCCAAGAAGACTTGGCACGAACTCCTGCGCAAGATGATCTACATCGAGCAGCTGCGGTCCAACTACAGGAGCTTGGAGGAATCGCATGACGCGACTAACAAGTGAGTGCGATTTTATACCTTCGGCGAATTGTTGAATCCGGCAGAAGTATATAGCAAGAGAATTCAGATTCAAACTGATTTTACGATATGGCTGATTTAACGATCTGGCTGACTTTTGTGTTATACACAGGCCGATTGTTAAATTCGATGATTCGTAAAATCGTAGGCGTATCATGAACTTTAGCTGATTCAACGATCCGTTGGTGACATGTAAAGTTGACGAAATATAATTTGACCCCATTCGATATAAACACTATGTAAGTTTGTCGAAAGGCTTACGTTATGTTTGATCAAACATTCAGCCTGGCAAAAAAGAGAAGAAAATAATAGGGAAGCCACCTTCTATGAAATTCGTTTTTTTTTTATTCACAAAAAAAACTTATAATTAACAGTTTTACAGGAATCCTCGCCAAACTGTAACGTTTGATGGTGAGAGGCGCTCATTGTTTTAGACATTAGTGCATGTGGCAACTATTGAGTTTCATTCGTATGAGAAAAGTTAGTGTTGCCATAATAAAAAAAAATAGTTTTCATTTCTACTCTTTTTTGTGAAACTGTATTATGTAGTTATACTTTGTCCAACAAGTCTGTCAGTAAATAAGAACAAAGAAAACTATATGCATCCTTTTCTTTAGGGTCCCCCCACATCTAGCGTCTCGCGAGCGTCGCGTCGGGCCAACTGTATGAAAAAAACGCCGCGTCGACGCGACGTCGACGCGGCGTCAGGCTTTACCCATACAGTTGGCCCGACGCGACGCTCGCGAGACGCTAGATGTGGGGGGACCCTTAGGGTGCTATAGAAAAGGATACCTATAGTTTTCTTTGTTCTTATAATTACTGACAGACTTGTTTGACAGAGTATATTATTGTAATCCTGCAGGTTTAGCCAAGGTGATAATCATATAAAAACCGGCCAAGAGCGTGTCGGGTCACGCTCAGTTTAGGGTTCCGTAGTTTAGATACAATAAACACCTGCTTATACGGTGAAATTACAAACTTACTTCAGAAATAGTTATATAATTTTTTTTCAAAAACTGTTTAACCAATCAAGTTCAAAAAAAAATCAAAAAAAAATCCTAGAAAGGGTTCATAAAGTTCTACTTCTGAGATTTTTTTTATATTTTTTAAAGTTATGGGTCAAAAGTTAGAGGGGGGGGGGGGGACATTTGTCTTTTGTTTTGGAGCGATTATTCCGAAAATATTAACATTACCAAAAATGTCTTTAGTAAACCCCTATTCATCTTTAAATACCTGTTAAAAATGTATCACACGTTAGGGTTGAAATAGGGGGTAGGTAGCCTAATGAAGCATTTTTTGTCCTCTTTTTATTTTTGAGACAGCTCGCCTAGTGTATCATAGTTATTTTCACAGTGTAATGTCATACGGTATTCTGGTTTGGGGCAAAGCAGCTGACATACAGACTATCTTTGTATTACAAAAGAGAGCCATTCGTTCTATTTACAACTTAGGAACACGTGAATCAGTAAGAGAACTCTTCAAAGAAATTAATATCTTAACTGTAGCTTCCCAATACATTTATGATAGTATAATTTATGTTGTTAAGAATTTAGACTGTTTCACTAAGAATTCTGATATCCATATATAACAGACTAGGTACTCTATGGAAATCAATTTCAATAAATTATATTATTGCTTAATAATACGTCGTTCTTCTTCAGAGAAAACATATCAAATTGTCATAGAAGAAAAAGATAATATGAATCTCAATATCATTA
This sequence comes from Leguminivora glycinivorella, assembly GCF_023078275.1. NCBI lineage: Eukaryota > Metazoa > Arthropoda > Insecta > Lepidoptera > Tortricidae > Leguminivora > Leguminivora glycinivorella. The sequence goes on from NC_062994.1 coordinate 1,515,665, forward strand.
AATATGTAATTTACCTACACAACATAAAATATTTGATGTGCTTTCTTATCTGAACTGTGTCCTCTATACATAATACAATTATTTTAATTGCTATTCGTTTTTTGTAGTTTCTGGTTCGGGCCATGCATGTTTGTCTGTCAAAATTTGACAGATAAGAAAGCACATCAAATATTTTATGTTGTGTAGGTAAATTACATATTTAATGATATTGAGATTCATATTATCTTTTTCTTCTATGACAATTTGATATGTTTTCTCTGAAGAAGAACGACGTATTATTAAGCAATAATATAATTTATTGAAATTGATTTCCATAGAGTACCTAGTCTGTTCATATTCTTTGATGAATACTTTTGCATGTTAAATTGTATGTTGTTATTTAATGCATGTTAATTATAAGATGTAATGTTTTGAAAAGAAGTTGCCCGCCGAGTTTCTTGCCGGTCCCATAGTGGATACCCCCTCCCAACTGAGGGGGACTGAAATCTTCTCGAGGCTGAGGCGTAGGGTTAGAGCCGGCGTAGCTTTATTTGACGTTCATATGCGCATTGTAATATGCCTACTTGAAAAATAAATATTTCATTTTCATTTTCATTTTCATTTTCATTTTTGCACTTTGCTGGTGCTGGACTACCTAGAGGTAGGGCACAGCGAATGATATCCCGCTCTGTGTGGTAGGGCACAGCACAGCGTATATCATCTCGCTCGAACCTAGAGCAGAGCCCAACTGGGGAAGTACCTCCGCCTTACAGAAGACCGCAGCCAAATAGCACTAGACCCTACTCATAGTGTTGTGTTCCTGCTGGTGAGTAAGGCTGCCAGAGCTCAACGAGGGTATGGTGTGCTGACGACTGGAGGACCCACGGAACTAATAATACTGGCTTCGGTCTGTGTAGGCGCGGACTGCAGGCTCGGCTATCAGGGAGACCCGGTGAAACGGCTGACCGCTGGCCGCCCGCAGGTCAGTAGGGTTCCCGAACCCAGGGATTACCTTAATCTCCGCCTTGGGAGGCTGAACCACCAACCTGCGAAAAATCCCTGGGGTAGAGGTCGTGCCGGAGAAGGAGACCGGAGTGGACTCGGCTGCTGCCACAGGGGGGGACCGGGGGCCCTTCCGTACGCCGTGCCTGCAGACCGCACTACCTGCATAGTCCCCCGCCAGATTTGTTCCGTCTATTGTCCTTTGAGTCGTCGGCACCTCTAACCCTCCTTAGAAATAAGTACACAAAAAAAAAAAAAAAATGGCTCGTAGAAAAAGAAAGTTTGGTCCATCAGCGGAATCTCTATCCACGCAAGTGGATTTCTGCAACATCAGGGGTATACACTCCAACCTGAACGCAGTCCACTGCTATTTGGAGACTGCGCAGCCGACCTTACTGTTCCTCACGGAGACGCAGATATCCTGCCCGACGGACACATCATACCTATCGTACCCCGGCTATACACTTGAACATAAGTTCATGAGACGCGCCGGTGTATGTGTGTACGCCCGGCGGGATATATGCTGTCGCCGTCTTCAAGCCTTTGAAGACCGGGACCTGTCAGTTCTGTGGGTGCGTGTGGACTACGGCGGCCACACCCGTGTCTACGCGTGCCTATACAGGTCTCATAGCGGCAACACGGAGACAAACCGACTCTTCGAGCACCTACAATTGACGTCCGACAGAGTTCTTGAGCAGTACCCATCCGCAGAGCTGGTGATTTTGGGGGACTTTAACGCCCATCACATTGAGTGGCTTGGTTCTCGGTCCACCGACTTTGCGGGAAGGTCTGCTCATGAATTTTCTCTGGCCTATGGGCTCTCACAACTGGTACATTCTCCCACGAGAATACCAGACATCGAGGACCATACGAGCTCTTTACTGGACCTCCTGCTGACCACGCGTCCGGACGGATATTCCGTCACAGTGAATGCACCTCTCGGCTCGTCCGATCACTGTCTCGTCCGGACTAAAGCGCCTTGCGCGCGGCCTGATCCACCGCGGCCAACTAGCCTACGTCGCGTTTGGCAGTACGGGTCAGCAGATTGGGACGGATTGCGAGAGTTTTACGCTTCGTACCCATGGAGGCAGCTTTGTTTCGCATCAGATGATCCAGACTCCTGTGCGACAAATGTCGCTGAGACAATACAGCTGGGAATGGATTGTTTCATTCCCAACTCGTTAGTCGCTGCAGGAGCAAAGAAGCGACCTTGGTTTAACCGGCCCTGTAAGGAAGCTACAACACGTAAGCAAGCCGCTTACAGGGCTTGGACCAAGGCCGTAGCTGATAAGGATCCGAACGTTACTGATGTGAAACGTAAGCTGAACGCTGCCTCGAGGTCTAGTAAAAAAGCTATTGCCAGAGCAAAGTTCGATTTTGTCGGCAGATTTGGTGAGAAACTCGCAGGCTACCCATCCGGGAGTCGCGCTTTCTGGTCTCTTGCCAAAGCTGCCGAGGGGAACTTTTGTCGGTCGTCTTTACCACCACTGCGAAATGCTGACGGTAATCTGGTCCATAGTGCAAAAGAGAAAGCCGATCTTCTAGGTACTCTTTTTGCCTCGAACTCGACTGTGAGCGATGACGGTAGCACCGTGCCACCTACCATACCGCGGTGCGCACACTCCATGCCGGAAATCCGCATCTCCCAGAAGGATGTTCGGCGGGAGCTACTGTCCTTAAACGTTCACAAGTCGAGCGGGCCAGACGGCATACCTGCAGTTGTGCTCAAACGCTGTGCTCCAGAGTTGTGTCCCGTGCTAACGCATCTCTTCACGCTTTCTATTAGCAAACGGGAAGTTCCATCTTCGTGGAAAACGGCCCTTGTGCACCCTGTCCCAAAAAAGGGCGACAGATCGGATCCATCAAACTATAGGCCTATCGCTATTACCTCCCTTCTCTCTAAGGTCATGGAGCGTGTAATTAACTCGAAGCTCCTTGGATACCTAGAAGAACACGATCTAATAAGCGACCGCCAGTATGGCTTTCGCCACGGTCGCTCTACTGGTGATCTTCTAGTGTATCTAACTCACCGCTGGGCTTCGGCCATTGAGAGTCAAGGTGAGGCATTGGCAGTTAGCCTAGATATAGCGAAGGCATTTGATCGGGTCTGGCATAGGGGCCTTTTGTCGAAGTTACCATCTTATGGACTGCCCGAGGGATTATGCAAATGGATTGCCAGCTTTTTGTCCGGCAGACGCATACGAGCCGTAGTAGACGGTAGCTGCTCCGATAGCATGGACATAAACGCTGGCGTCCCGCAAGGTTCTGTGCTATCCCCAACGCTGTTCTTGCTGCATATCAATGACATGTTGTCTATCGGCGACATCCATTGCTATGCGGATGACAGTACTGGGGATACATTTTACACGGGCCGTGCTAATATCCCTCGTTCAGTGGTGCTAGAAAGTCGTGAAAAGCTTGTGTCGGACATCGAGAGGATTCTGTCCGGAGTCTCGGTGTGGGGTCGGGACAACCTAGTCTGTTTCAATCCCACTAAGACACAGGTGTGTGCGTTCACCGCTAAGAAAACCCCATTTACTGTGGTTCCACAGTTTCAAGGCACAGCCCTTACCTTGTCAGGAAGTATTGGGATCCTCGGAGTCGACATTTCGAGTAGCGTCCAATTCCGTTGTCACTTGGAAGGGAAAGCTGCGTTGGCATCCAAAAAGCTCGGTGTGCTCAACAGAGCGAGGGGATACTTTACTCCGGGGCAAAGACTGCTCTTGTACAAGTCGCAAGTTAGACCCCACATGGAGTACTGCTGTCACCTTTGGGCAGGAGCACCTGGATACCAGCTTGGACCCTTTGACTCGATCCAGAGACGCGCTGTACGAATTGTCGACGATCCCAAACTCACAGGCGGTATTGAACCCTTAAGTCTAAGGAGGGACTTCGCCTCCTTATGTGTGTTCTATCGCCTGTACAATGGGTTGTGTTCTGAAGAACTGTTTGACATGATGCCAACGGCCACTTTTCATCATCGCACCGCTCGCCATCGACAGGGCGCTCATCCACACACCTTGCAACCTAAATGGTCGCGCACCGTGCGGTTTCAGAGGAATTTCCTCCCACGAACGCTCCGGCTGTGGAATGAGCTCCCTGTCGAGGTATTCCCGATGAACTACAGTATGGGGTTCTTCAAAAAAGGAGTGTACAAGTTTCTAATGGGTCGGCAACGCGCACGTGACACCCCTTGAGTTGCGGGCGTCCATAGGTTACGGTGACCGCTTTCCATCAGGCGGGCCGTATACCTGTTTGCCACCGACGTGGTATAAAAAAAAAAAAAAAGGCTAAGAACACTCCCGACTAACTCCGCTTTCAGACAGAAAAAAACTAAGTCCTAATCCGTTTGGGAGCTACGATGCCACAGACAGACACACACACAGACAGACACGTCAAACGGGTGCGTCCCACGAGATATAACGTTAATATATATAATTTCATGTTACTAACGTTCAGCAGCAATAATGAACGTTAGATATAACACCAAAATCAATACTTTTGTAAGAAATAACGCTTAATTGCCATAATATTAATTTTACATAACGTTTTTTAATATATCGTTTACGTTACTTAATTTCAGTTTATATACCATACACTACGTATACCGTTCACCATGCATAACATTTCTTAATATAATGTTTAAATTAGCTAATTTCAGTTTATATACCATACACTAAGTATACCGTCCACCATAAATAACATTACTTAATATAACGATTATATTAGCTTAATATCAGTTTATATACCATACCGTTCTCCATATATAACATTTAACTGTTGCTAAGAAAGTAGGTTTAAGTCAGGTTAGAACTGCGACCCCCACACAAAACTATTGCTAAGAAAGTAGGTTTAGGTTAGGTTAGAACTGCGACCCCCATACAAAACTGTTGCTAAGAGAGTAGGTTTAGGTTAGGTTAGAACTGCGACCCCCACACAAAACTGTTGCTAATAAAGTAGGTTTAGGTTAGGTTAGAACTGCGACCTCCACACAAAATTGTTGCTAAGATAGTAGGTTTAGGTTAAGTTAGAACTGCGACCCCACACAAAACTGTTGCTAAGAAAGTAGGCTTAGGTTAGATTAGAACTGCGACCCCCACACAAAACTGTTGCTAAGAAAGTAGGTTTAAGTTAGGTTAGAACTGCGACCCCCACACAAAACTGTTGCTAAGAGAGTAGGTTTAGGTTAGGTTAGAACTGCGACCCCCACACAAAACTGTTGCTAAGAAAGTAGGTTTAGGTTAGGTTAGAACTGCGACCCCCACACTAAACTGTGTTGCTAAGAAAGTAGGTTTAGGTTAGGTTAGAACTGCGACCCCCACACAAAACTGTTGCTAATAGAGTAGGTTTAGGTTAGGTTAGAACTGCGACCCCCACACAAAACTGTTGCTAAGAAAGTAGGTTTAGGTTAGGTTAGAACTGCGACCCCCATACAAAACTGTTGCTAAGAGAGTAGGTTTAGGTTAGGTTACAACTGCGACCCTCACACAAAACTGTTGCTAAGAAAGTAGGTTTAGGTTAGGTTACAACTGCGACCCTCACACAAAACTGTTGCTAAGAGAGTAGGTTTAGGTTAGGTTAGAACTGCGACCCGCACACAAAACTGTTGCTAAGAAAGTGGGTTACGTTAGGTTATTATGCATTTAAAATCTTACACACAGAATGAACATTACGCCTTTTAATTTTAGAGGTAGATTAATTGAAAAATATATTTTATTAATATTAGGTATCCCAAACGTTATAAACATAGATCTTAGATATTATGAACATTACACATTTTGATGATAGAATAATTGATTAATATATGTTATAAATATTAGGTATCCCTAACGTTATATACATTAATCTTTATATACACCGATATTATAGAGAATAAACATTATCCACTTCGAAATTATATGATTTGCTTTTATCGATTTTGAGCATTATAACCAGTGAACGTTATGCTGAACAAGCTTATACAAAGTGAGCGTATATATTATAAGTAATATACGATACGTTCTTATATCTCGTATTACTTACCCCGTCAAACACCCCGTCGTTTTTGCGTCGGGGGTTAAACAACATCGACATTCCTTTTATTGATAAATAGCCCTATATAAGATTATTAATTACCTCTAATAAAAAATCTCTAAAATCTTTAATACTATGTAAGTTAACTCTTAAAATATGGTTCGTTTTATTATTATTGTCCATCTATTTTCAAATGTGACATTTGTATAAAACATTAATGTTAACCTCTATTCAAGCGTATATTAGGTACCCAAAACCGGGTAGGCAGAGCACATGAAACTACTCAAGATTCAGTTCCACGGCAATAATGAATGACGTAAGTATTATAAATATTACTATCGGAAGGAAGTCACTAGTGTCACTTCGTTCGTGCTGGAAAAATATCTAGGTAAAATATTACCCATAACACACATAAAAATGTATTAAAATTCTCATAGAAAATGTGCATTTCTATAAACGGGCTTACTCTTGACCACAGACTAGCCAAAGGCAAAGACGTGGCCTACGATGGAGTGAGCTCGCCCAGAAAATGCCTGTTCACTCTTGATTTGAAGGTTGCCGGGTTATATGAGCTGGGAAATATAGCCGCCGGCAAGGAATTCCACTCCTTTTAGTGCCAAGGTTTGGTTGACCGTCTATTTCTGACAAGGACCAACTCTTTTACCTTATAACCGCAGTAGTCACAAAATATTCAGCTTTCTTAGCCGCAATCTGACAAAATGGCTCCATTTGTGTTTTTATTGGTTTTTACTTTTTAAAACGTGGGATTTTTTAATACTTCTGATCCTTTACGTTTTTTCATGTAAAGATTTGCCTTCGTATTGTACGGAAACGTATAGTATGAATTTTCTGAGATGAACGTTTCGCTTTTGCCGTAATCTGTTAAACAAAGGCCTTTGTTTCTATTATTCACTGCGGCTAGCTCCCGTTTCCACAGCACGTGCTAAAGTCTCAGTGTACTTAAAAAGCAACTATCATGATAGCAATAAAGTTCAAATTTATTAAACAGTTTGCAGTATGCAGGTAACTTTTTTTGAAAATGACAAAACGTGTTATCTCCGAAAGGGCTTTTTATGGATTTGAACCTTATTACTATCACGATAGTTGCTTTTTAACTACACTAAGACTATAGCACGTGCCGTTTAAACGGGAGCTAGCTGCTAGTATTTCTGAAATGAACTTTTCACTTTAGCCGTAATCTGTTAAACAAAGGCCTTTGTGTCTATTGTTCACACAAAGGCCTTTGTTTAACAGATTACGGCTAAAGCGAAAAGTTCATCTCAGAAAATTCATACTTTACAAACGCGCCATGATACTTCAGTCAGAATCAGTACAAGATGTACTGACATTGACTGGACTAGCATGACAAATACGAACGTTTCCGGAAAAATGGAAGGAAACCCTTTTTTGCAAGACATCTGTAGGTACCTCTAACATTTTGATAATGTATACTGTATGTGTATGTGTGTATGTGACTTAAGCGGTTAAAAGGTTAGAGATCTATAAGGCCTCAAGGCCAGATTCTTTAATTTTAAGCTTAGATTCTAAAACTAGAAAGCTGCCGGTGGATGCCTTCTGCCTACTTAAGGACTTGTTATAAAAACAATCCAGGGTTCGTTTCTAAATTCTATTACCTGAGAACCTATAAAATACAATGCGTTTGAGAAAGATATTTCTTAAAAGATCAGATTTGTAAAACAAAAAATACACGAGACTAAGTTTTTTCAAATAAATTATTGCTAGATATGTGTCGGTCGTATTTGATGGTTAATGGTCATTATTGTAAGTAATCATGGATAAAATAATTAGTATCGATACTTTTCTCTGTCTACTAGTGATCATTGATGTCATGTTATCTCTAATATTTTTCTCCGATGTAAGTTTTTACATGTTCATTGTCAACAATTTTGAATAGAGTTCATTTTTGTTTTGCCTTTTTGACTCACCTGCCTGTTTGTGGCTATTGTTTCACCTCAATTTTTAATTCTCTTTAAACTCATCTCTCTTTTAAATTTGCTGGCGTCAATAGGTTACTGAGACTGTTTATCATGAGGTCGTATGCTTATAACCACCACTAAAATTCTTTGATTGAGTACAATGTTTTTGAAATTGACAAACGAACGTCTAAAACAAAGAAAATTGACTGGATAAAGCGGTGAAAAATTAAACTGACTTGAGTGAAAATACCAAATCTGCTGAAATAAGAAATAGGCAAACAACAAAGATGACAAAGAAAACTAACGAAAGTGACAAATAAAAAATACTGTAAGAAAGGGATAAATAAAGAATGCGCGACGAAAACAAAATGGGATGATCGTGATAAAAAACAAATGAGAATATCCAAGAAAAACAAACAATAAGACTTGCTTATAAACCATTGTATCCCTTAATTTTGTAATAAAATGAGTATTGTATAACGAGAAGTACATTCTGCTTAAATTTGAAATAATGTTTGTGATACGTTTTTTATCTACTCGTAATAGAATCTGTGCATTTAGTTGACAAATAAAAGTACTTAAGTAGCGGAGATCCATCGGCAGTAAAACAGCAAGAATATTAACAAAAAGCTAAATTCATTGTCAACAGGATGCCGATTGAAGAGTTTGGACATACAAACAATTTAAGAGAACTTATTTGAATTTCGCTAAACTGACGAGAACTTTCAATTGATATTAATATAATAAGATATTCAATACTGCAGAATGCTAATAAAAAGAGTCAACTAGAAGCTAGATAATTTAACGCAATGAACAATCTTGGAAAAGATATATACACTATGGATGCTAAGAAATCATTTGATTATGTCAACAATGATCTATCCGTTAACATCTCAGTTGAAACCATTGATCAACTTCAGGACATATTAACTAATCTCATTTCAAAAGGAAATACACTCGTCAAAACAAATGACAATAATAACATCGATGATAATGACATTGATTTAATAATAAATCTTAGCGAAGTTCCAGGAACGAGTGATAAAATAACCAATGAGACAATATTTAAACTGCTAGGAATGCAGGGTTACGAATCAAACATAAATATTATTAGTAACCATCTACTTGCTAAAAATAGTATTATAGGGTTGTTTAAAAACCAAATTGCTGACGTAAAAGAATTATCAGAAGTAATTTTAAAAGATCAAAGTATAAAATCCAGAGTTAGCATGTTTATTAAAGAATGCCAGTGTATGGAGACAATGCTTGAACCTCATGTTAATTTTGAACTGAAAAAAGGTGAAAAATTACTCGATGATATTTTTCAGCAAAAAGTTTATAATTTTTTAGTATTATGCAATGAATATAAAAATACATTGAGACAACATAAAACAGAAATACATTTGAAAATGAAGTCTGAGTTGGAATTGATCAAGCAAATAAATACTGTCATTGAACTGAGTAAGAATATCGAACTAGATTCGAACACTATAGAACGTTTTAGAAATGTTTGTGGCGATACTATTAAATATCTTCAGCGGTGTAGGAAAAAGGAAAAGAAATCGGCGATAGTCGAAGAAGTTAGATATATGGGTTTTGTAAAAAACAATAACTATCAGATCCACAGTCATTCGCCAGACCCGAGCATATGTGACTTTTGCAGAAGCAGCGTAGATGATTATAGAATGGAATCCGATGAACTGTGTGATATCTGCTGTGCTGAACCTGAAGCACCTTCACCTTTTACACTGATAAGTGTGTCTCCTGACGTAAGTAAAGTGGAGAAAAAAAAGATCCCGACGATGTCGAATGCCATGCAACAAAAGTACGAAAAATCACTAGAGTTAACCGATTTTTAAACCCTGATGGCACAGTTCAAGAAAATACAGATGTAACTACTATTAAAGAATTAAATTTCAATTCCGACCCGTCTGAAATGTATGCATTTGACGAATTTAAATCATCGAAGCCTGATAATGACTATGTAGTAACTGATATTGAGAAAGTAGATGCAGCTATTGAAATTAATATTGAAAAACCTGCAATTAAACCAAGCGTAAAAGTTTCTTTCGGTAATGTCATTGAAACAAGTGAAACGACTGACATCAAAACTACAGAACACGAAGAGAAACCTCAAGAACACGTAGAGAAACTAAAACGAAAAGTTGTTCTAAATACTGACGATAGCAAAAGTGAGAAGTCTGACACTAAGGCTGAAGAGACCGTAGGAAAGAAAATTCGTAAAATAACCAGAACTAACCGATTCTTAAAACCTGACGGCACAGTTGAAGAACAAGTAGAAGTTACGACCATTCAAGAAGAAACTTTCGATCAGGGTACGATGGCAGATTTCAACGAATTTGAACTGTCTAAATATTATGATGACTATGAAGTTATTGACATTAAAACGGAGGATATTATTACTAAACAACCGGAGGGAAAAGGAGGATCTAGTACAATAAAGTTTTTAAATGTTGAACATGACAAAGGATTCAATAATAACGTTAAAGCAAAATCTGAATGTTACATAGAAGATTTTACTATGATACACCCAACTTTACGCGATTGCTTATCAGCAGAAGAACTTTATTTTGCGCACAGTTCTCTAACCAGTTTCGAAATTAATTATTTTGATATCAGGGATTTGAATTCTAGTTTAACATAGGTGAACAGCTTTTTTTTTAATAAAAATGTATAGACATTTCTCTTTCTGTTCTTATTTATTTGCTCAAAATAACCAACAATTTACTCATTGATGTTTTATCCAGTTTTTAAATTCGCCCCATTGTTATTCGTCACTTTTACTTCACTAGTCTGTTCTTTGATCATGTTTGTCATTTCAGGTTTTCTTACAGACTCTTTCTTTGTTGTTCTATCGTCCAGAGCCTTATTTGTGTCGCTTAACTTCAAACCTGGGTAAATCCATTCTGCTTAAAATTGAATATATAAAAAAAATACTAGTTTTTGCCCGCGGCTTCGCTCGCGTTAGAAAGAGACAAAAAGTAGGCCATGTCACTCTCCAACTATATTCAACTCAACTATAACTACAACTCAACTATATTCACCTGAAAAATCACGTCGATTCGTCGTTCCGTTTTGCCGTGAAAGACGGACAAACAAACAGACACACACACTTTCCCATTTATAATATTAGTATGAATACAAATACAAATATTCTTTATTGTTCACCAATATAACAAGATTACATTAAAAAAAAAGCACATAACTTTAATTAACTATGGTAGACAACAGGCGGTCTTATCGCTAAAGAGCGATATCTTCCAGACAACCTTTGGGTAGTGGAGACAAGACACAAAAAACAACTGATTTGAGTAGGTGATGCAGTGAGTGATAGAAAACGTTAAATAATCTTAATACTAATAAACATACATGAATAATACGATCTGAAAGATAATCAACCTTATAGCAGAATGGATTTACCCAGTTTTGAAGTTAAGCGACACATTTAATATAAATAAAACTACAACATAATAAAGAGAAATATAGATTTGACTGCGAACATGGTCAAAGAAAATGTTAAAGTTTACCGACGAAAGTAACGAATAATAAATGAGGGACTTAAACAGAAAACAGGACAAATTTAAAAGCTAGAAACATGAATGGGATTATCGAAGAGGATACTTAATTAAAAACCAGTTACATTAACAACAAGTTACACGAAAAACATTACATATATTTTATACAGACATAGACAGATGTACATTCCAAATCTGGAGTTTTTGTTTCTACGAGACAGCTAAAACTTGCTTCCGAGGTAGGAGTTTGACACTACAGCGTAGCTTTTAAACAATATGACCCCTTTCTAGACTTCGATTTCGTGCGTAATTCGTATAAAAAAAATGCTTCTTCTTTTAATCCTGCCTGAAGGTCAGCTGCACTAAAAAACCGTTTTCCAATTCAGAAATCGCTCAATTTTTTGTATGGAAATTTCCAAAGACCTGCTACTTGATGATTATGTGACTGCCTTATGTGGTTGATGCAACTGGCCCTTAGTGATACAATTAAAATTAAATATGTAATCGTATATTTTGTGACGTGATTACTTTTTGAGAAATACCTTTATCGTAAATTGATCAATTCATCTATTTTTACTAATCAGTAGTCTAAATGAGAATAATTTTATTATCTTTTTTGGTATTTTTTAAGTATACGGAAAAGGCCATCGGCAGCTTTCTACTATAACCACAATTTTTACAAGTAATATTTCTCAAAAGTGGTCTCGTCACGAAATAAAAAAATGAAATCCTTAATATTAATATAAAAATGACAAATTAAATTATTTCGTGACGGGCTATTCTTAAGAGATATTGATAATTATATGCAATTGAAAATGTATTAATTGTCATTAGGGATGTTTGCGGCAAAATTATCAAAACAAGGAAATTAAATATACGTCGAATCAAATCAGAAACATCGAAGAAAAAAGATAATTTTAACGTAAATAAAGCACGAAAAGTAAAAAATGCACATGAAAGGAAGAAAGGAAACTCAGAGCAATTTAATAATATTACTAGAACTTCTAGTCTTTTCAACGTTCTCCTAGTAGAATCGAAGCATGATTCCGAAAAAACTTATAATGAAGAATGTCACTTATGATAACGTTCCTGTTAGATAGACAAGAAATAAAAATGAAGAAACAAAATTATTACTCTGAGTCTGTAAAGACGTCAACAAAACGTAACACAGTTACTTTTGGTGATTATAACCTTGAGTCCCACAGAAAAACATTTATTCACAAAGATATGAAAGACTTAATTAGCACTCGTGTGTCGTTTGCTGTTGCACAGTTAAATAAACAAATTATTGAAGATGTTAAAACAAAAAGTTCAGCCGTTGAGAAAAAGGAACATGTCATGGAGAAATTGTCAAATATAGGTAATATAAATTACCAAAAGAAATTTAATATTTTGAATGTAATACAAACAGCTGAAGAACGGAAAGAAAAACCAGTAAATCCTAGCCCTGAACAAGTTCTCTCGATTTTGAAAACTAACCAGAAAGTGAATAGTGAAGAAATTAATAATTTATCCTCATCGTTCAAGCAAACATCCGTAAAATGTGATTGCTATCAGTATTCTGAGTCTATACAAATTGATATAGACCAGTTTATACAAACTTGTAAACTTTTAGAAAAACCGCTTAGAAACAGGAAAACAATACAAAATAACGCTCAAAAAGCGAAGCTAAATGCAGATCTAGTTTGCTATTATTGTGGAGCTGATAATAGCATGAGACCACTCGTTGATGTGAAATGTAATCACTGCTCAGAATTACCAGCAAAAAGTAGCAAAATCGAAAACGACGATTGCTGCCGTAACCATTCAAATCACAAAACCCCTAAACTTCTCGAGAGAAATGAAATTATTCCTTGCGATAGCTGTAAGTCTGATGAAAATTATAAAACGATACGTACTATAACGAAAGTCACAAGATACTTAAATCCTGATGGTACCATCCAAGAAGTAAAAGAAATAATAAAAATCAAACATGCTGCGGAAGATTCTGACGAACAATGTATGCATAAAACACAATCAACAAATCAACTCGGCCCTTGCTGTGCATCTGAACCCAAAACAGGCAATAAAAATAGACATGAATGTGATTTAAAAGAATGTATAAAGCCTGACGTTACTAACAAATGTTCACAAAACAAGTTAATTAAAAATCAAAATCAATGTGAGTCATGTAGACAAAATAAGCAGGATAAAGAACATAAACAGAGATCTTTAAAAAAGAAACAGCAAAGATCCGAATGTAACGCTTGTTCTGAAACTGCTTCAAACACTGACTCCATTTCTGATTTGTGTGACGACCATCTTCCTGAACGCCAAAAATCTAATCAATCCATAAAATTTCAGTCAAGTAATATGTGCCACATTGACAACAATGAATTTCAACACAAGGGAAATGAAAAATGTTCCAGATGTGGAAACTACGAAGAAAGGCTTTGTGAAAAGCATCGTCAAGAAATTTCTGAAGCAGAAAAATTATTATCAATGCATTGTTGCACGGCTTCTAAGTCAAAACCAGAGCATGAAAATTGTTCACTGTGTTCTGCGCCAGCTATAAAATGGAAGAAACAACAAATGTTCGACTTACATTCAGATTCTAAATGTAAACTTTGCTCTGATGAAAACAAAACTAGACAGAAAAAAACAAATACATGCTCTGCCCAAATTTTACCAAAATGCAAGTCTGAGCCATCACCAAATTTATCTTGTTGTAATATGCCAGTAAAAAATAACCTCTCAAAGCCGGATGTAAAATGTTGTGCTTCTTTAAAAACTAAACAAAGCAAATATTCTATGGAGTTTGAGCCATCACCAAATGGATCTTGTTGTAATATGCCGGTAAAAAATAACATTTCAAAGCCAGATGCAAAATGTTGTGCTTCTTCGAAAACTAAACATATCAAACATACTATGAAGTCTGAGCCATCGCCAAATGTGTCTTGTTGTAATCATTCCAGTAATTATTCAAAGCCAGATGTAAAATGTTGTGCTTCTTTGAAAACGAAACAAAGCAAACATTATATGGAATCTGAGCCATCACCAAATGTATCTTGTTGTAATATGCCAGTAAAAAGTAACCATTCAAAGACAGATGTAAAATGTTGTGCTTCTTTAAAAAATAAACAAAGCAAACATTCTATGAACTCTGAGCCATCACCAAATGTATCTTGTTGTAATATGCCGGTAAAAATTAAACATTCAAAGCCAGATGTAAAATGTTGTGCTTCTTTAAAAACTAAACAAAGCAATCATTCTATGGAGTTTGAGCTATCACCAAATGGATCTTGTTGTAATATGCCGGTAAAAAATAACCATTCAAAGCCAGTTGCAAAATGTTGTGCTTCTTCGAAAACTAAACATATCAAACATACAATGAAGTCTGAGCCATCACCAGATTTATTTTGTTGTAATATGCCGGTAAAAAATAACCATTCAAAGCCAGATGTAAAATGTTGTGCTTCTTTGAAAACGAAACAAAGCAAACATTCTATGGAGTCTGAGCTATCACCGAATGGATCTTGTTGTAATATGCCGGTGAAAAATAAACATTCAAAGCCAGATATAAATTGTTGTGCTTCACTGAAAACTAAGCAAAGCAAACATTCTTTGGAATCGGAGCCATCACCAAATGTATCTTGTTGTAATATGCCGGTAAAAAATAAACATTCAAAGCCAGATGTAAAATATGCTTCTTTGACAGATGTAAAATGTTGTGATTGTTTAAAAACTAATCAAAGCAAAAATTCTATGACTACTGATGACTGCGACATGTGTCGTGTTGACCATAATTCATTTAATCAAAAGCAATTAACGAAAGTACAAAGTACTAATTCCGAAAAACATCTTTGTGATAGACAAAAAAAACAATCTGAAGAAAAACAAGAACAAGAAGATTATACAATATGTTTTGAGTCAGCTGAACCGTCCTCTGATTGCAGTTGTAATTTTACATTTGTTTTCAAAGGGAAATCTAAGATGACTAAGAAGAACCTTTGCGATGCTTGTGGCGCTAAAATTTTGCCTGGATCTAAGTCAGACCCTTCGTCCAATGTGTTACCTGGCCATCATCCTAGCAAGAAAAACCCTGTCCCATGTATGCCGTCGGGTGGTAAAAATTTATTGTTACCTGAACAAACCAAGTCATCTGGTACAGTTTACCAAGTTATGAACTGCTGTAATAAAGCTGTTACCCCAAAAGCATCAAATTTTGTAGCGACTATGATGTCACGTGTTTCCAGCTTGTTGTTTTCTGAACAAGCGCCTCCTTCTACTTGCTATAATAATGATGGCAGCTCAAAAGTATCAAAAGTTGAAGCAAATATGCTTTCGGATACGAATAGCTTGTTGTTTCCTGAACAAATGAAGTCGTCTGGCACAGTTTATCAAGTTATGTCTAAATCTCCTTGCTCTAATAAAAATGAAACCCCAAAAGTTGAATCATGTACGTTGCCGGGCGCTACTAGCTTGGTATTACCTGAACAAACAAAGGTATCTGGTGCAGTTTATCAAGTTATAAAATCTAAACCTCTCAGTAAAGCTGTCGGGGCAAAAGTATCAAAAGTTGAAGTGAATATTGGCACCCTATCTTATAATTCCTCCAACTCGAATTCAGTATGCCGAGACAGCGATCCAGAAGACATGTGTGATCTGTGTAAGCTCACAGAAGCCATGATGAAAAATGAACAGAACGGTGCACAAGACATAAAAAATAGTTTCGGGAATATTCCGAAAAAATCACACAAGAATGACTGTGAATGTACAGAAGATGACCAAAAGCAAGACAAAAAAATAGAACCTCCATATTTACCACATTTACCCAAAACTCCGAAACATCCCATAAAAACACACAACATAACGCAGCCTAAAAAAAATATTAAACCGGCCGAAACTTGCGCTTGTGAGGTTATTGCTGATGTTTCACCACAAGGGAAAGAGCATGCAAGTCCGGAAATAGGGTATCCACATGACGATTCTTGCGCATGCCCAGAAGATAACCAAGCAATAAAAAACAAAACTAAGTGGGTTTTTGATCGAGTAAAAACTCGCCCAGTAACTCAGCCTAAACCTCTCAGTAAAGCTGTCGGGGCAAAAGTATCAAAAGTTGAAGTGAATATTGGCACCCTATCTTATAATTCCTCCAACTCGAATTCAGTATGCCGAGACAGCGATCCAGAAGACATGTGTGATCTGTGTAAGCTCACAGAAGCCATGATGAAAAATGAACAGAACGGTGCACAAGACATAAAAAATAGTTTCGGGAATATTCCGAAAAAATCACACAAGAATGACTGTGAATGTGCAGAAGATGACCAAAAGCAAGAAAAAATAGAACCTCCATATTTACCACATTTATCCAAAACTCCGAAACATCCCATAAAAACACACAACATAACGCAGCCTAAAAAAAATATTAAACCGGCCGAAACTTGTGCTTGTGAGGTTATTGCTGATGTTTCACCACAAGGGAAAAAGCATGCAAGTCCAGAAATAGGGTATCCAAATGACATTTCTTGCGCATGCCCAGAAGATAACCAAGCAATAAAAAACAAAACTAAGTGGGTTTTTGATCGAGTAAAAACTCGCCCAGTAACTCAGCCGGAAACCCACCCAGGAACCGGATCAACAGAGGCAAAAAAATCGAATGGTGATTTAAAGGAATCACAAATGTCCATATTTGAAAAAATATTAACATCTATTCCTGGAGCTGGATACATATTAAATTTGAACAAGAAGGAGGCAAATGGTGGTGATGTAAGTGCCACGCCCTCCGCATCCCAGCATAACATGACAAAAGACGATTTACCAATTTCTATAAAGTATTTGCCAGATGGAGCGATATTAAGTTTTGAACAACCGGACATGGTAGTAAAAGAATGTTCGTGTGAATCTTCTTTGAGCTTTACAAGAGGTGAGCCTAATAAAAACAGTATATCGTTACAAGACGTTGGTTTGTTCGAATCTAAAACGCGCGTCATAACTCGAGTCACAAGATTTCTTGATGCAGATGGCACTGTACAGGAGAAAAGAGAAGTTCTTACTATCAAGCAAGAAATCCATGATCCAGATATAAAGTCTATAGAAGAGGTAAAAGCAAAGTCGTTTTGGGATGATCCGAGTGTAGTTGTAGAAGAGACAGACACAGAAGAAACAACAACAGAAGAAACAACAATAGATGTGAAGAAAGAAGATAAATAATGTCAAAAAATCATGCTAAATACAAGGAGGAATCAAATAGATACATCATAAAATTCTCTTTGTACGACCGATCTTCTCTTTCTCATGAATTAATAGGTGTAATTAAATAAGAATACTTCTTAAAGTACTGTATTATTCTTTGATATAATGTATATTATATTATGCGTTGTATAATAAAAAATATACATACTTGCGTTTTTGTTCTGTACATGTTCTTGTAATCCAAAGGAATGGTAGATTATGTTACTCTTTTTGTTCAGTTTATATAATATAACAGTACCAGGTATTTACAAGTAATGAGACAAAAGTATTACGGAAGAGATAAAAGATGGAGTTTAAGTAGTCTCTTGAAAGAGTTAGGAGACTGAGCACGTCTTATGTCATGAGGTAGGGAATTCCAAAGTCGCACAGTTGGAAAAGTAAAAGAATGATTATAGAATTTTGAAGTGGAGGAGGGGACAGAAAAAAATCTGGGCGCGCTTAGTAGAACAGAGATAAGATTTTTAAGATAGCGAAGACTACTTAGCAGGGTTTTAAATAGGATAGAATACAGAAAAGACAAAATGTGAAAGTTACGACAAAGTTAAAACAAAAATAAACAATAAAAAGTACTAACACTACAGAAAAAAACAACAATAGCATAATTACATGTGCAATTAGTGCGTGTGCGTGTGTATGTACTCTAAAAAACAGACTAGACTAGATTAGATCCGGTAATCTACCACCAAGTACCCGTATGGGATTCCTAAATTTTGCTTGTCCAATAGGTATTTTTTGAAATGAAATTTGAATGAATTCTTAGTCTTAAGGCATCTTAATGGTGGAGGGATATTACAAATACAGAGTGGGGCCTGTAACAAAGACGAATAATTGAACTGTAGGCTATTTTCCTTATACTGATCAACATTTGTTCAGTGACTTATAAAAATTATGAAATCTTTAAATTTTTAATTTTTCATACAAAATAAATATAAGCTTCAATGTATGCCATTATTGTTATCATTGACGTTGTCTGTCACACTTTAGACTTAACAGAATTCGCAATACATTACCTCTTAGAAAAAACTTTCAAGGGTGATAAAAATCAAAATACTTACAAGTTATTTTTAAAAGTCGCCGAACAAATGTTGATCAGTATAAGGAGAATAGCCTAGAGTTCAATTCTTCGCCTTAGTTACAGGCCCCATTCTGTATAAACCGAATGCAGACGTTTTGGATACGCTCAAGCTTACTAAGTTGCTCCTCAGTGAGATCGAGATAGGCCACATCAGCGTAATCCAAAATGGGAAGGAGAAGTGATTGTGCGAGGGCAATTTTGATAGGAATGGGGAGGAAGTAGTCTCCTAAGAAAACCAACTGCCGCAAATATCTTCCTGCTGACTTTGCTCACCTGAGGTCCCCAGGATAACGTACTGTCAATGATGATAAAAAATATAAAATATTGGGGACACCTTACACAGATCAACTTAGCCCCAAACTAAGCAAAGCTTGTACTATGGGTGCTAAGCGACGACATACATACTTAAATAGATAAATACATACTTATATACATAGAAAACATCCATGACTCAGGAATAGGGCTTCCAAATACCGGACCTTATCCAATACCGGTATTCATTCCGGTATCGAGGATTTCAATACCGGGATCCCGGGATCCCGGTATTGAAGTAGCGAAAATATAAAAACCAAGTAATTTGCTTAAAATAACAAATTTTATTCAAAATTTCGTTTGTTACTTTTCATGAGTGTTATACTACAGCGAAATCTTGCCAATCCGACTTAGTGATGGGTCAAATCGAATACATTTTGAACTTCATATGTTTCGATTTCAACCCAAAACGGTTCGTAAACTTATGTGGCTAAGTCGGTTCAACTTCTATAGTTTATAAGTATACATAGTTCAAAGGGCTAAGGTAACTGTACACTATTCCGGGATAGTAAAATGTGGTACATTATTCCGGGATACTTTGGTTTTTGTCGCAAAATAAGGAAACTATCAGTAAAATCTTAATTTAATGCAGTATTTTATTAACTATAGATCAAATAGAACCGAAAAAGTCGATTTTCGAATATGTATCATATCTTTTGAAGCCGTGAGGTACCTTCAAACGCGTCAGTCGCAACCACGCAGTGGTTTCTATGGGCGTGTTTGACGGTGAGCTTAACGCGGCAACGAAACTTCTTAAGGGTTTACTGTGATGCGGGTAAGTTTATTTATATTAAATTTTTATCATAATTGTCTTATAGTTATTAAAAAACATTTATATCATCTTTTCAAATTAATTTAAAGCATATTTTAATTAAAATACCCGCTCCCGGAATAATGTACACCATTTTGACGCGGAGTACATAATTACGGGAGTATCACGGAATAACGGAACCACAGTCCGCAATGTTTTTATGTTTTATTACTATTTGCGGTGAAGTATATTTATATATTTGATGTAAATATATTAAGTAAAGATTACAGATTTATAGTGACATAATTACGGCACATATATTTTTTAGATTTTAGTCTCATAAATACGAAACGAAATGTATACTCGTTGAGTAATACGTGAGAAATATTGGAGTGTGGCATCGACATCAAATTCGTTTTATTTCATAAAATTATAGCACAAAGGTTACTTATTTCGATGTTTTGAGTATAATTGTTATATAATCTTCCAATGTACTAAGAAAAAAATCTTGTTTGTCTTTTAACATAGCCTTCGTTTCGACTGTCGTAATTAAGTACACGACTTTATATGAGTGTATCTTATTCCGGTATGCCTATATAAAAGTATATTAAAATATAAAAACAGAAAATAAGGTATAGAGACCCGACTATTATGTTTTTAAACTTCCTTAGTTAGGTAAAAATCTTTATACCGCATATTGGTTTGTCCGTCAGTCAGTCTGTCCGTCTACGATTTAGCTCAATCATTATTAGTACTAGAAAGCTAAAATTTACAATACATAATAGGATAGACATATATAAATAGCCTTGAGTAGCATATTTCGAGATTTGTGCCATAGTTTTTTTTTCCTTTCCTTAATGTCATACTTCACAATAGCTATGTGCGAATTTGCGCGTACATTTTATATATTGTCCATTCAAATTCTATCTGTGAATACCTGTAATTGGCTTTGTGTTATTATTTAAATTAGCATAATGTTATTTATAGCTGTTGGTGTTCCGAAAATAAATAAATAAATATAAAATAGTACAAATTCGTCGGACAGTCAATCTGTGTAAGAACGGCCTATGATATTTATTTATTGAGTACTATTTATTTATATATACATACTTGAATAACGTATCACCACCATATATGTATACGGTGTAGCTCAGTGATCACCAGTACCAAAAAACTGAAATTTTCACGAGTACCTTGCAATTTTTATAACCGGCAATAGCTTCTGGATTGAAATTAAATTTTGAAAAAATAAACCCCGACATTGTAAAGTGTTTTTCATTAAACATGGCTAAGAACACTCTCGACTAATTTAGCTTTCAAACAAAAAAAACTAATCTAAATCGGTTCATCCATTCGTAAGCGATGCCTTAGACAGACAGACAGTAAAACTTATAACAATTCAATTCAAAACCCTTAATGACATAACACCCTGTCATTATATCATACAATCGTTATACCGTAAAATATCATATTTCCCATCCCACCCTAACACATCAAAACATTGCCAATTGTAAAAAAATACACTCTGTATAAGCATTTATCAAAACGATATGTGCATTTATTTATTTATGTTATGTAAACAATATTTTTAATTCATTTTTTTATTTCATTATGCTTCAACAACGTCGACTTTAAAGGTATCCCGTAATTACGTACAACGACTCCCGGAATTGAAGCCATACCAAAATTGTATCCCGCAATAATGGACAAACTAAGGGTTAAGTAAAACAACGGTAATTTCTATAAATTAGAAGTTACGATGCAAAATAGTGTCTTAAATCCATCGTAGAATACTTATCCTTAAAATAAAATAATTAACACGACTAGAAACTTCACATTTTTTTTACAATCCTCACTCAAAGTAGAAAACGTCTTAAGTTCCCGTAATATGGGACAGTTACCTTACGCCCCGTGCTCTTTATTTTTGTTATGAGTAGGACTGAGGACGCGGTATAAAAGCAAGCGGGGAAGAGCACCAGGTCTCTACTCAGGTGATTCTGTAGGGTTACCCTCATCTGGCAGAATAATTTTAGTCAGAAACACTCTTTGCATAACATGTTCCGCAGAAGCACTATCGATCGAATGGTCATTTTGCAGGAAACTTGGCATTATTACTACAACCCTAGCATAAGACACATTTGGCACAGTTGTTTTACATTGTTTTACAGAACATTACTCGACTTTGATTTAGCATAGTTGTATATACCATAATACATCCAACTCGCTATCAAAAAGCAAACTGCAACATTATGCAGCCTGAATATTATGCACAAATATTATCTGCGAAAGTATTGTTCGACTAGAAAACTATTATGCACATCAACATTATGACAACAGACAATTCGGTATTACAAAAATCTGCGAAATGATTTATGCCAAAGCATATTCTGCGTAAGATGTTTCTGTCAATCGTGACTTCTGCCAAGAACTTTTATACCAATCAAATATATGCGAAAAAGTTTCTGCAAGACAATAAGTACTGAACCGATTCTGTGAGTTAGATATCGCCTCCAGATCGCACATTTCGCAAGAAGACGCGGCCATCCATAGCAAGCCATGTTTTCTGCCAAATCGATCTCTTTAGGCTCGTGCGGAATAGAACCTTGTAGTTCATTTAACTATAATAAATCACTTTAGTAAATAACAAGACACATCATTTGAAACTAGACACAGACTTTTGAAACTAGAACATAAGATGTTTTTTTTTTTGAAAAACATTGTAATATTTGTAATCAATATCTGTGGTACAATTTAGTGGTATTTTTGTTTTTCGTGGCACTAGAGGCGCTAAAGCACTAATAAAATAAATCCGTCAAATCATTGAACAATTAGCCAAAAAAGTTAAATTGTCCCACATACCTACATAATTTTACTATAAATCACATTAAGAAATAATCATGATAATCAAAATCAAGAAGATTACTTCGCGGAATAGGAACGGATTAGAAAAGTAATTTTCTTGATTTTGATAGTTCAGATTTCCCAATTTCGTTACTGTAGGGAATATTACCGCAAAGTTTTGCACTAGAGTTCAACACATTAATGCACATGCACAGTAAACCATAGAGTAGCTACGTTATACGTTAGTTCATATGCATTAACCAATTCTTTGTAAAATGTTATATCTATGATAGAGATGCATAAGGGCGATTTTTTTTACAGAGGGTCTGTGGTCTGTGGCCTGTTGCAAATACGTTTGACGTGTTGCTTCTGTGTCACACTTACGTGCGAATTCACAAGTGCGACAAATGTAACAAAAAAGGTTCGCGACAGGCCCTCCTCAATGAATGCTTTCGATACGTATTTTTATCTATATAATCATCGAAAAAACTATCATTTTCATACAAATAGTGTAAAAATACCAAACAGAGAATGTGTCAAATCGAGAAACGAGAGCAAGAAGCAAGATTTTACGCGTGTAGCGGCCATCATGATGCAGAAATTTAACGTTTTTGACGAGTAATTTACGTTCATTTGGCAAAATTTGTTAGTTTCTAAAAATACCGGGATCCCGGTATTACTAAATTAAATACCGGTATTGAAATGAGGCCAAAAAAAGGCGGGATCCCGGGATCCCGTGATACCGGGATCCCGGTATTGGAAGCCCTACTCAGGAACAAATATCTGTGCTCATCACACAAATAAATGCCCTTACCGGGATTCGAACCCAGGACCGCGGCTTAGCAGGCAGGGTCACTACCGACTGAGCCAGACCGGTCGTCAAAGGTTGCCAAGGTTCTTTACCTGTTGCGAATCATACGGAATCAGAACGGTATTAAAATAAATAGGGGGAACATTGGCAAAGTCTAATCGAGAAAGTAGTTTTCACACCCGCATTTTAAATGTTCTATTGCACGCAGGCGGAGCGTAAGTTATTGAAAAATCGTTCTCCCAAGGGAATAATGAAATTTCTTGCACCGTATTTAACTTTTTTACATCTATTTACATACTTTTTACATTGAGAGTGTGATGAAAAACATTGTGTGTAACTCGGGGAGTATGAATATTACTAACTCGAGTCTTTAAATCGCTCCGATAAGCCGTCGCGATTTAACTTACTCTCGTTAGTAATATTCAACTTCCTCCCCTTGTTGCACAATGTACTATTAAAACATAAAGAAACAAAGTCCTTCAACAGAACGTGTCACTTTGCTCCCTCATTACAGAGAAGAAAGCCTTTTGAAATGGGTGATGTGAAAAATGATTCAGGGACCTCATTTTATATTTACTTTTCAAATTTATTTTCTCTAGGCAGGCAAGCCGTCCCTTTCGCACTATTTGTTAGTACGATAGGGACGGCCTACTGATTTATCGTTTATCGCGCGACCATGCTATCGGTGCAGAACGGCTAATACATTCTAATTTGTCAAATCAAGTTAAAAGTACTTTAGGATATATTATCCTTACCACACCAACTCGTGAAGGCTTTTTTGATGCTTCTAAAACGAATAGTAAAGTTGCACTTTATTACAAGAGTGCAAAGTATTATACGAATATTCAGTTGACTCGTAGTCTTCTGTTAGATTCGCCGCGCCGTTCAATAAGACGAGTCGAACGTGCGATCCTAAGTGCGTTATTACATTATGCGATCCGATATCCGATGTCGGACCGATATCCTATATATTTACGCTGCCATCTTTGATTTTTTCCTTTAAAATCCTTCCTACATCCGATATCGGATCGGATAATGTGAAACTCTGGTTTTAATCACGCCTGAAGTCCTCATCTATATCGTAATATGAAATAATTTGTCCTTGAAATAACATTGTGGAAATTACACATAGTTTGAATTTTAAAAACCAGTTTGCTCGAACTACTGGGTTTCACCAGTAAACTCTCGATATATTAACTCTAACCCAAGTACAGGAATAAGATTGAGCAAGGCAACAATGTCTTGATTTTGTACAGAACGTTGTTTATTTTTGCTGATCTCAACGAGTAACAATACAATACAATACAAATACTATTTATTGCACACCTCAATACAGGAAACAATATAGTAAGTATACACAACAACTTAAGAGGTAAAACAAGAGGCGGTCTTATCGCTTAAGAGCGATCTCTTCCAGACAACCTAACAGTAGTGTAGTAAATATATATACATCGTATTATGTACCATTCAAAAAATCTAAACGAAATCCACCATCGGCAGCTTTCTTACAAATATTTAATGTGTTAAATAAAATGTCAAAGCTAAACTCAATTGTCTGCAGGAAAGCAAAAGTTTTGGGCAAAATTATCATACCCAGGACTATGGTTACGATACGATATATTCTGTCAGAATTAGAAGAGTTGGAGAGAGAAGAGTTCTTTAGATTGAAAAAAGTCTTGGAAGTGAAATACAGACATAAAAGGAAGGCTAAAGAAAAAGCGGAAAAAGAATCGAGAGGTAAGAAAGATATGAAGATAGAAGATTATCCGGTACCAGAGACGCCACACTCAGATGCTTGTGTGGCCTGTGGTGGTCCATTCCACCCAGGACCAGCATTGACTGACGAATCCGCTATCTCCGAGATTAAAACAAATATCGATAAGCTACTATCCGCAACGGAAAATTATGAAAAGACTGCAAAGGGAGACAAATTAGACGACTTCAAGAAAACTACAATGGACTTGAAAAAAATGCTACGCACGCCTCCAACGAGTGTGCCAAAAGATGTCAATTTTAACGATCTATGTGATATATGCAAGGATATATATCTGATGCAACTGCCGAAATGCATAACTTGCGATGAACCTATAATTCCAACAACGAAATTCGAAAAGGATATTTCACAGGGGGACACTTTGATACAGTTTAAGCAAACTACATCAGTATTGAAAAACAAACTACGAACACCACCCACAAGTATACCTGATGGTGTAAACGTCGAGGATTTGTGTGGTTTGTGTAAAGAAGCATATTTCAAACAACAGAAATGTTCAGTTTGTGGCGGACCTTTAGATGCGGCGGATGCTGCTCTAAGACTTGCGGCTAAAGAGAGCAGAAAGAAAATGCTGGAACAGCTTGATGCATTACTTGGCACTATAAAGCAGTACGAGAGTGAAGGCCGGGAGGGAGACGAGCTTTCAGATTTTAAAGAAACCGCAGCTGACTTAAAGAGAAGATTCGAAGGGCCAAAGGATGTGGATATGGACAAAATTTGCTCAGATTGCTTAGAAAAAATGACTCAACCATCGCCTATGTCCAAAAAGTCTAGTAAATGCGCACTTTGCCAAGGACCTATGGCTGGGATGGACGAAAAGCAAAGAGTCCAGGCTAAAGAAAGTAGAAAACAGTTACTGGAACAACTTGAAACGTTACTCGGCATTACAAAACAGTACGAGAGCGAAGGTCGGGAGGGTAGTGAAATAATACATTTTAAACAAACCGCAGCTGAATTAAAAAAACAACTTGAAGGACCACCCATACCTAAGGACGTAAATGTAAACGCACTGTGCCCAGATTGTAAAGATCGTGTAAAAGAACTAGGATTACCTACTAGCACACAAGTCGCGATTCCTAAGAAGCCCTCAGTTTCTATAAAATCACCGCCAAAAAGTGATAGTAAAACTGCTTTTTCAACAGGCACCAGTATGGGGAGTAGTGAGGTATCATCGGATATGCAACTAGGGGTATTTGAAACTGAGGAAATAACGGAAATTATAAAGGTGAAAAACGCCGACGGTTCTGTCTCTGAGAAGCGTAGGGTTATTACGATTAAAAGGAAGCCTAAAGACGATGATGCCAATTCTGGAACATCCAGTGTGAAAGACAGGAAGGTAGGATTGGTAGCCGTAATCCATGATAGAGAAGCGTTGGTGAAAAGATTACCGGGTAGCGCGCACTCTGAGTACGCGCTTAAGCCCTCGGCTTTGGTCGATAGTATGAGAAAAGCAAGTCTCTCATCAAGCAGATTTAGAGAGGTATTGCAAGGCTTCACCGATTTCGTTCCTAGAGAGAATTGCAACGAGTCTGAGACAGATAATTTGACTGAAGAAAGAGTCTCGAGTTGCTCCTTCTTTACATGTTCTAGAAACGAAGAGAAAACAACTGAAAAAGAAGATAGCTCTCTGGATTCTGAACTACCAGAGAACTAAACTGTTATTTCTAGTGATTTGTAGCTAATTGGTGATTTTATTAGAGTAAGAAAGCTGGTGATGGATATTAAAAAAATTGTAAACTTAACTAAGTGAATAAATGACAATTGTATCGATATCTTCTTCATTATGCAGGTACTGTGATAAAATTCACCATTATTTTCTAAAAATTGTTCAAAAATTCCATTAGGAAATCTTGTAGGATACGCACGTCACAATTAAAACCTAAGATTGACCATATTATGATGACCATGACCATGACTATTGTCAAAAGGGCGCTGTTCTGCAGTAAAAAAATGTGATGATGGTTCAGTATAGCACTAGACCCTACTCATAGTGTTGTGTTCCTGCTGGTGTGTAAGGCTGCCAGAGCTCAACGAGGGTGCGGTGTGCTGGTGACGGAAGGACCTATCCGACTCTACGAGGTCTACTACGAACCCTCCTTAGAACTTGTACACTCCTTTTTGCTGTGTACTTAACACAGCAAAAGAGTGTACAGGTTTCTAATGGGTTGGCAACGCGCATCTGACACTCCTTGAGTTGCAGACGTCCATAGGTTACGGTGACAGCTTTCCATCAGGCGGACTGTATGCTTGTTTGCCACCGACGTAGTATAAAAAAAATACAACATGGCGCGTAGTTATATAATTATATTATAATATACTTATTTCTGATCATACTTGAAATCCCACAGTAGACTTCTGCAGGAAATGTCATTGTTATCTAAATTATCGTCCTTCTTCCTTTATTCCGGCATTTGCCACGGCTCATAGGAGCCTGGGGTCCGCATTGACAACTAATCCCAAGATTTCGCGTAGGCACTAGTTTTACGAAACCGACTGCCATCTGGCCTTCCAACCCGAAGGGTAATCTTAAACTAGGTCTTATTGGAATTAGTCCGGCTTCCTCACGATGTTTTCCTTCACCGAAAAGCGACTGGCAAATATCAAAATGACATTTCGCACATAAATTCCGAAAAAGTCATTGGTGCGAGCCGGGGTTCGAACCCGCGACCTCCGGAATGCAAGTCGCACGTACTTACCGCTAGGCTGCCAGCGCTTCCAATCATTTCGGCTTTTATTCAACTTGCCTTGTTAGTATGTTAGTTTGGGTCAAAATCAAAACGTAGAATTCAAAGCTAAATTTGACCCACTTCCCGGTTTCCGATTGAGCTGAAATTTTGCACACATAATTATGTATGTAAATAACGCGACAATGCAATATTATGGTATCATGGAGCTGATCTGATGATGGAGCAGAAAGGTTGTCATCAGGAACCCTGTTACTTATGAAAGGTCGTATCCCGATCGAGTAAAGGGTTTTTAGAAACGTCTCGGAGAGCAAGTAGATGACTGTTGCCAAAAATGAAATGTTTGCAAAATAGTTATTTGTTATACAAGGGGGCAATGTTGTATTTTAACGCCGAGCGTGGAATTGAAAAACGAGCAAGTGAAAGGATTCTATAGTTGAACCACGAGCGAAGCGAGTGGTTCGAGAATAGAATCCTGAACTTAGCGAGTTTTTCAATACACGAGAAGTAGAATTTGCACCCGAGTGTAACACAAAACTTTTTCCCTCACTATAGCGAGGAAACTACAACGCAAAAAATGCGTTTATCGCGGCTTCCAGTAGTTCCACAGGTGGTAAATCATCTTCATTACTAGATTCACATACTTTTACCAACTTTAAAGCAGTTAATTTGACTATATTCAAGGTCAAATCACTTTACTCACTAGTGGATAAAATGCGTTTTTACCCGCTGGTATTAAAGGATGAAATACGTGTTTCCGAGCTAGTGAGGGGAAAGTATAACTCTGATAAGTGATAATGTCTCCACAGTAGGCAAAGCTGGTTCTATTAATAACTGCACAGTAATGCGGTCTAGGTGTTGCCTAACACGGTATTGTAATCTACTATTTTACAACCGACTACAAACACTACGGACTTAAACCTTCGTTCATAGAAAACTTAAGGACAAAGACATATGTAACTTCGTATAGACGAATAAAGTAAAAAACGTACCTCAAAGCCATAGAGAACAAAGTTCTGTGGCCTAGATGTCGTTGCAACTTTGGTGGCGCTAATAATTATTCATATTTGACGTTTTAACACATACTAAATTTATTTTTAACAAGCAGAAACGTCTGCTAACGATTCTAAACATTTTTATATTAAAGGAAAAATCCATCCATTCTTCCATTCCATCCATCATTCATTCCATTTTTTCCTTTAATATAAAAATGTTTTAACACATATCAAGCTAAGAATATGGGCCAAATTGTCGAATCTGACGTTCAAAAGTTAAGCCTGTGTCACAGTATAATAAAGAGTACTATCGTACAGTATGGCCACTCCTGCTCCCCGCTGAAAGTGCCGCCCACCCCCTCTCGGTTACCTCACAGTTACCGCCTGTCAAAAACGTGAACAGTCAACCTGTCATATCTCACTCATACAAGCATGGTACGCGTTCACCTACACGACTGTGTGCTAGGAACGCGCCCGATGAACGCGCCTCTTTCATAGATTTGATTGCCAGTCTCCGAGGCAGGGATGGGCCGAATACGAATATTCGGCCGAACATTCGGTTCAGCTGTTACCGAACCGAATATTATTTCCTATAATTTAGTGCATAAGACAATTTTGGTTTTTGTTTCCTAAGCTACGATATTTTTACTTTCTTAACGCATTTTTAACTCCCATTGGTGGTTCCGTAGAATGCTGAAATAGCCATTATCAGTTGAATTACGAAACAACTTGCGCTATTTATTTACTTTGTTTATTCGGTAAATATTAGGCAATATAACAGAACTATAAAACTCCCGTGAGACTCATACATATTTAAAAATATTTTAAGCACTATGTAAGATTTGATAGGGTAACCGTACTGGCGCGAGAAAAGTTCTTCGTTCAGCGGAAAATACGGGAAGCTATAGAAATTAGTCGTCATCCTAATTTCAATCGTGACAGTGGTTGGTCGGTGCCACCGAGTTGGAAAACAGTTCTAGGCACTACGTCGGTCCCCAGTGTAAACGCACCCTTAACAAGTGACGTAATAAGTGTTGTGTGCAATCCTGCTTTTGACAAAAGTAACATAGTGGGTAGCTCCGATCTCGCCACGGTGACGTCGCCCGCGCCGCCGACCCCCCCTGCGCCTGTCCTCAGCGGCCGCGCGCACCGAGCAAGCGCCCGCAGTATGCGTCGCGCTCTCGACATGTAAAGGCGGGGTGTCGCTACTCTTGAGAAAGGCTCTCGAAATTGAGCCGAAACATGTCGAACGCTATATCGACTTAATACGTGAGTAACCCGCTTAAAATATTTTTAAATAACAGAACTATTCGACCGAATACGAACATTGAAAAACTTGCTGAACTTGCTTTTACTAATTCTGTTGCGGTACAAATTCACAAAAAAAATGTACTTTTTTGTACTTACGTTTAAAAAAAATGTACCTTTATGGTTTCGGAGTTTCGACATAGGGGCCGTGGTCGTGCTAGGTAGGTACTCCCTGGCACGACCACACTATATTTAATGATTTTTTGAATTTCTCTTGTGGTACAAATTCACGAAAAAAAAGTACTTTTTTGTACTTACCTTTTTAAAAAAAAACTCTCATGGTTTCGGAGTTTCGACATGGGTTGTGGTCGTGCTAGGATAGGTACTACCTGGCACGACCACACTAAGTTTTTGAAGTAATTTACAAAGTACAATTTCTAAATATTTGTTTAACATTCATTTGACCATCAAATTAAACATAAATATAGTGTGGTCGTGCCAGGAAGTACTTATCTAGCACGACCACAACCCATGTCAAAACTCCGAAACCATGCGGGTATCTTTTTTAAAAAGGTAAGTACAAAAAAGTACATTTTTTTTCGTGAATTTGTACTGCAACAGAAATTTAAAAACTCATTAAATATAGTGTGGTCGTGCCAGGGAGTACCTACCTAGCACGACCACGGCCCCTATGTCGAAACTCCAAAACCATAAAGGTACATTTTTTTAAACGTAGGTGCAAAAAAGTACATTTTTTTTCGTGAATTTGTACCGCAACAGAATTAATAAAATCATTCGTGGTCGTGCTGTATAGTATCACACGAATATGCCGAATACCGAATTTTTACGGAATATTCGGCCCATCTCTAGTCCACGGTATGCTTAGAGTGAAACCAGTGCTTAAGCGACAATATATTATACCTTTTGCTTGATAACAGCAGATTATTTGAAACTGTGCCTAACTTCTTAATATCGTGGTCATATCTGTACAAACAACAATACAGTAAAATAATGTTAGTGTCTTGATTATGGCTTTATTAGATAGGGCCCAGTTGGAAATGAGTCACTAAAGATTTATTTAACACTTAACCAAGTTGGTACAATGGCGTTCAGTTACGTCTATTAGTTTATACGAACAATAATTCAGCTTTCAGACAAAAAAAACGAAATCTAAATCGGTTCATCCGTTCGGGAGCTACGATGCCACAGACAGACACACACACAGCTAGACAGACGGACAGACGGACAGACGGACAGACGGACAGACGGACAGACGGACAGACGGACAGGATCAGGATCGAAAGACCTCGCGATTCTGAGTATGAATCGCGTAAAAAATACCCATGTTACAAAAAAAGTGGGGTGGAAAACTTTGAAAAATATGGCCCAACTACAATTAATTATTTGCCTAAAATGTTCTGGTAACGTGCAGTGCATGCTGGAGTTGCAGGCGTCCGCGGGCTACGGTGACCACTTACCATCGGGCGGCTCGTATACCGGGTACACACGAGCAAACAATAAAACTGAATCTTGTACACTTTGTTAGAAAGGTAGGTTCCGAATTATTGAGGTCTGTTTAAAAATGTCTGTTCTATTTTTTATCACATCTTTAGAAAAAAAAAATTGTCCGGGATTCGAAACCCTGACACCTGCGATATGCCTGCGAATATAAGACAAACCCTCTTGCGACTGAGCTATGTGCCGTTGATGCGCGGACGACGAAATTAGCGACCATATTTTGCGTTTAGTAACGCGAAAGAAAAACGCATGAAAACTCAAAAAATCGCGTTTTCCGAGACTTAAGGCTAAGCTAGATCGATTTTTCACCCCCGAAAACCCCCACATAACAAATTTCAGCGATATCGTTAGAGCGGTTTCCGAAATCGTCGGTATATATAGATATATATGACGACCGGTCTGGCGCAGTCGGTAGTGACCCTGCCTGCTGCGCCGCGGTCCCGGGTTCGAATCCCGGTAAGGGCATTTATTTGTGTGATGAGCACAGATATTTGTTCCTGAGTCATAGATGTTTTCTATATATAATTATATAAGTATTTATATATTATATATATCGTTGTCTGAGTACCACAACACAAGCCTTCTTGAGCTTACCGTGGGCCTCAGTCAATCTGTGTAAGAATGTCCTATAATATTATTTATTTATTTATTTATATATATAAATAAATAAATATGCAAGAATTGCTCGTTTAAAGGTATAAAATACTATTGGACCCATTGTAACATTTGTAACTGGTCGATATCAATCGAATATGTCAAATGTTAAGAGAATAAAGTTTATACTTACATATAAACAATAACTTTGTCAAACAAAGCTACAATCTCGTCCAAGGTCAAATTGCGAAAGCCGCCCCTTAATAAGCTTGTCACGACTGACTCCTTTCTATTATTAGATACTTAACCATTGTAGGCTTATCTGCGATCTGTATGTCCATTGTACATGTATAGTCAGCTGTGCGTCTATAGCGAGTTTTGAAGTATAATTATAATTACTAGCTTTTGCCCGCGGCTTCACTCGCGTTAGAAAGAGACAAAAAGTAGCCTATGTCACTCTCCATCTCTATCTAAAAAATCTACCTCCACCTATCACTGAGTAATATATCTTTCATACATGTGTTTGTGTATATGTTGTATGGTCAAAAATCAAAATATTTTTATGTGTTTTTCACCTCACCAACTAGTAAAGATCAGTTTTGTTATTCATAATCAAATCAAATCAAAATAATTTATTCAGCAAATAGGCCACAGGGGCACTTTATACACGTCACATGTACATACATACATATAACATACATATAATCACGCCTGTATCCCATAAAGGGGTAAGCAGAGCACATGAACTGCTAAGTTTCAGTGCCACTCTTACCACTCTTTCTTCTTATGTACATACATACATACATACAATCACGCCTGTATCCCATGGAGGGGTAGGCAGAGCACATGAAACTACTCAAATTTCAGTGCCACTATGACATATTTAGAAAATATTTAAAATTGAATTGAAATTACAATTGATAATATACTAATTCTAAGTTCTAACTAAAGTATAACTCTACTACAATTAATTAGTGATGTAGAAGATCTCTAAATGTCGAATTACAACCAAAAACTACTCTAAATATAAAAGTAAATATAAAAAAAAGTCTAAAACGGATAGAACGTAGGTTTTGATAAACCGTCAGCTAGTGTGTTCAGAGCTTTATCCGGAAAACCTCCGTTTCTGAATCTGACGGGTCGGAAATTTCGCCGCGGAAACCTCACCCTTTTTAGGGTTCCGTAGTCAACTAGGAACCCTTATAGTTTCGCCATGTCTGTCTGTCCGTCCGTCCGTCCGCGGATAATCTCAGTAACCGTTAGCAGTAAAAAACTGAAATTTGGTACCAATATGTATATCAATCACGCCAACAAAGTGCAAAAATAAAAAATGGAAAAAAATGTCTTATTAGGGTACATGTAGGGGACATGTAAAGTGGGGGCTGATATTTTTTTTCATTCCAACCCCAACGTGTGATATATTGTTGGATAGGTATTTAAAAATGACTAAGGGTTTACTAAGATCGTTTTTTGATAAAATTAATATTTTCGGAAATAATCGCTCCTAAAAGAAAAAAAGGTGCATCCCCCCCCTCTAACTTTTGAACCATATGTTTAAAAATTATGAAAAAAATCACAAAAGTAGAACTTTATAAAGACTTTCTAGGAAAATTATTTTGAACTTGATAGGTTCAGTAGTTTTTGAGAAAAATACGGAAAACTACGGAACCCTACACTGAGCGTGGCCCGACACGCTCTTGGCCAGTTTTTACATTTACCCTAAACCATCTTGCTTTACAACTATTACCTATAGTGTGCATTTACCTTGTACGAGTAGGGGAAGGTTGCGATCATTGGACCGGCGCTTTGATTGGACCACTTAAATATTTCAAAATCTAATTGGGCTAGACGGAATCCACTTAGGTACAAAGTGACCTTGGGCCTCACCTTGGGCCACCCCGTAACCTCAGTCGCGCCTCGCTTCCCGGAAAAGAGTGACGCTGCGCTGTTGCTTCGAGCGCTGTTGAAGTTAAATCACGCGAAGGAATAAATTCACAAAAGTATAAATACATTTGCAATTGAATTTGTGTGTTGACGTATAATGCTTAAACATTTATTAATGAACAAATTTAAAATAACAGTTTCCAGCAATTTCTTTTCTCTATATACGGGATACGAGCGAGCTGTCAAGAGAGCGTTCTTGGGTCGACCGGCTGGTGGCCGTCCGGCGGGTCTACCCAGGCCTACTGGTGTGCCGACGAAAACACTCCAAAATTCTGAAATTTTCACACAGAAAACTTCGGAAAATTTCCATACTTTGTATGGACAATTGTATGGATAGAAACTTTCCATTTCATAAATTTAAATTCCCTTTATTTTTCGTGAAAGTGTCGTGAATTTTTCAAGAAATTTAAGATTTTTTTGGAAAATTTCCGTAACTTGCACATCACTACCCAGGCCCCGTACGAATGGCATTTCTCCGACGCGAAACGAAAACGAAACGCCGCGAAAGGTATAGTCTGGCTCTGACGTGCCAATACGCAAGAGCGATAGAGATAGGTATCTACTAGCGTTTCGTTTCGTGAGCGTTTCGTGAGCGTTTGTGCCATTCGGCTACGCACCTAGGTATCGCTGGGAGGACAGTGTGGTGGCGGATCTGCGTCGGCTTCAAGTCAGTGACTGGCAAGAGGCTGCGCAGGATCGGGACAGGTGGCGATCTCTCGAATCGGAGGCCAAGATTCACTTTGGATCACTGAGCCAAAATAGTAGTTTTTTTTTGTTAATCTAACCCTGCCGTGCTCCACAGCATCCGAACTGCTGTCAGTATGTCCACTCATGTGTAAGTAACAACTCAACACGCGATAGTGACTGGGAAAAAATACAAAACTGGACCATACAGGTATGTAAACGACTGATTTTTCAAAGGGTTCTTCATATATTTTTTCACATTTACCATCACAGATGAGGTAAACTGGCACTCTACAGACACAGTATAATAAAGAGTACTATCGTACAATATGGCCACTCCCGCTCTCCGCTGAAAGTGCCGCCCACCCCCTCACGGTTACCTCATAGTTACCGCCTCTCAAAAACGCGAACAGTGCTTAGTACGCGTTCAGTTCACCTACACGAGCTTAGACTGTGTGCTTAGGAACGCGCCTCTTTCATATATTTGATCGCCAGTGTCCGAGGTGTGCCCATGTGGTGACAGGCTAAAGAGTGGCACTGGAACTTGAGTAGTTCATGTGCTCTGCATACCGCTTTATGGGATACAGGCGTGATTGATTGTAAACGCTTCTAGCTTTTCAATATTCATAATATCTTATCTTATACCTTTAAATGAGCAATTCTTGAATATTTATTTATTTATATAATTATACATATGTACCGACGATCTCGGAAAGCGCTCTAACGATTTCGCTAAAATTTGTTATGTGGGAGTTAGCGGGGGTGAAAAATCGATCTAGCTTAGCCTTAGATCCCGGAAAACGCGAATTTTCGAGTTTTCATGCGTTTTTCTTTCGCGTTAGTAAACGCAAAATATGGTCGTTAATTTCGCCGATCGCGCATCGGCTGAGCATAGCTCAGTCGTAAAAGGTCGGTCTAATGTTCAGGTACATCGCGGATGTCAGGGTTTCAAATCCCGGCCAGAAATAAAGTTTTTGTTTTGTTTATTATCTAAAGACGTGACATTAATATAACCTAACCACAAAATTAAAATTTTGAAAAAAAAACCCAGACCGCGACATAGTAGACCGATTTTCATGAAACATGGCTAAGAACACTCCCGACTTACGCCGTGGCTTGCATGGGCGACGGTCGCGCGATGGTCGCGCGACGGCGATGCGACGGCAGCCTTATCGATATGGAAAGTAGACGATGCGATGAGACGCGACGGCGACGGTCGCGCGACGGTCGCCCACGCAAGACACGGCGTTACTCAGCTTTCAGACAAAAAAAACTAAATCCAAATCGGTTCATCCGTTCGGGAGCTACGATGCCACAGACAGACACACATACAGACAGACAGGCAGACAAACACACAGGCAGACACGTCAAACTTATGTTGTCGTTTTTGCGTCGGGGGTTAAGAATAGAACCGAGCGAAGTTCGGTCACCCAGATATTACATTTTTAAGTAAGGAACCCTAAAAACAACACTAGTGGCGTGTCATGGATTCACTCATCTGTAAGTGACACTGTCTGAACTGGGAATTCGTCAACCGTACGGTTAATATAATATGGTTTAAAATTGATCAGCAAAACATGTTAGTAGCCAAAAGAGGTTAGTTTTTTTAGTCATGTTGCCAAATCCATACAAGGTACAGAGGGGCAAATCTCGACTGGGGGGCAAATGTAACTGGTCCATTTTTTCCATGTTTTACAATGTTTGCATTATTAAATAGAGTGTCCACATGGTTCAGTGGATGGGAAAGTGTGTGTGTCTGTTTGTTTGTCCGACTTTCACGGCAAAACGGAGCGACGAATTGATGGGATCGTTGAAGGGATGGAGAGTGACATAGGCTACTTTTTGTCTCTTTCTAATGAGTGCGAAGCCGCGGGCAAAAACTAGTAGTGTAATAATGAAAAAATGGATTAGTTACAATTGCCCCCCAGTCGGGATTTGTCCCGCTGTACCTTTCTTTTCTTTGCGTCTCTAAATTACGATGACTGCTTCCTTTGGGCCGTATGTTCGTTTGTCACCAACATAAAAAAAGGGAAAGGCAAATATACAATAAGGAAAAATGAGAAATACCCCATTTTCAAACATTAATAGGTACCATAATCGGGGCACTGGGCGGTTCGCAGATATTTCTCAAACCACGACCGCTAGCCAACAGTACAACCGTTGACGTTCTGCGATAAACGATACGCAACAGCACCAAAGTGAAAATAGTTTTGATTCTTGGCGATCGAAGCGCAACCAAATCTTGGTACTTAATAAAATTTCGAAAAAACCCCCGACTGCGACACAGTGGACCGATTTTCATGAAACATGGCTAAGAACACTCCCGACTAATTCGAAATTCAAAATTTAATTTTGTGGTTATTCATTTAATAATTAGAATTTGAATTTCGCGCCTTTTTAGTGCTAAGAAATACGGTCTATAATAGCTACTACAGCGCGTAAACCTAATAAGGGCGATAAATGAAACCAGGCATATAATTCAATATTATTATCATTAATTAAGAGGTGTTTTTGAGTTACTCTTAATTTTCACCCCATAATGAATTTTTGAAAAAATTCCCAGCAGCAATGAACTGTAGACAATCAATGACAACTGTGGTTGCGATGCGATGACAATCAATGACAACTGTCAACGAGCGTTTAACGCGAGTGTGTTTGCATTACGTTGCGGGTCGAATTAATTTGTATGGATAAAAAAACATATTTCAATTTTAAGTAAAAATTATCTAATTTTATTTTTTATGTCCTATACTCACCACCGTTAAGAGGTTCGCCCGTATTAGGTTTACACCCTGTATACGTTCTGTCGCGATAATACGGACAAGCGATTTTTTTATGGGATAGGAGGCAAACGAGCAGACAGATCTCCTGATGGTAAGCGATCACTGCCGCCCACGGACACCCGAAACACCAGAACAAAAAGATATTGATAAAATTACGATATGAAGCATTAACGATGGTACTTTTGGCAAGAGGACCAATAATTGTGACAATGAACGACTATTAACCTATAAAAAAGGAAGATGGCCGCCAAAATGCCGGCATGATTAAAAGCAAACGGGAATATTAAGAGTAAAGGTTGGTAGAAATTAAGAATTAAATCGATACGATTTACGAATTACCTCTTCGCACGTGTATCGTACGACGTTTTTCAGTAGGTACAGTCAACCAATTGGAACCCTAGGCCACTGTAGAACTATGTCATAGTGACGTTATAAATCATATTGTAAGAAATCTCTTACTGCTTGTCATTTTGACATGGTTGTAGAGGGCCTAGGGTTCCAAGTGGTTGACTGTACATACAGGGTGTATTTTTAGGGTTCCGTTATCAACTAGGGACCCTTATAGTTTCGCCATGTCTGTCGGTCCGTCCGTCCGCGGATAATCTCAGTGACCATTAGAAAGCTGAAATTTGGGACCAATATATATATATCAATCACGCTGACTAAGTGCAAAAAATGTTTTATTAGGGTACCCCTACAAGTAAATTGGGGAGTGATTTTTTTCTTATTTCAACCCTAGCTTGTAACACCTAAACCCCTATTCATTTTCCAAATCAATTATCAAAATCATTTTTGATAATGTTAATATTTTCGCAAATAATCGCTCCAAAATGAAAAATAGTAAAATAGTACATTACGATACAAGTGCGTAAAACAGGAATTTCGAAACGAGTGGCGACTGGCGATAAATTAAAACACGACCGAAGAGAGTGTTTGAAATCGACACGAGTTATGAATTTCCTTTTCGCACGTGTATCGTCTGCCGTTTTTCATTACAAATGACCTTGCGAAGTTTCGATCTGACAAGAAATGAACCACTTCTCGCACTAGTGCGTAAAAACGGTTCCCCTTAT
Source organism: Leguminivora glycinivorella (assembly GCF_023078275.1). NCBI lineage: Eukaryota > Metazoa > Arthropoda > Insecta > Lepidoptera > Tortricidae > Leguminivora > Leguminivora glycinivorella. The sequence goes on from NC_062994.1 coordinate 1,554,453, forward strand.
TTTGGCATAATTTTACAATAGAGAATTCTTTTTGGCATAATCTATATTGGCATAATTCACCTTTCGCATAATCTGTTATGGCATAGTATAGTTACGCATAATTTGTCTAGGCATATTTTTGTTTGTCCGAATATATTTCATGCATAAAGGTTATTCGCCGAATGGTTTTTATGCATAAATTATTTCTGCATAACATGGTTTAGTGGAAATTTACTACGCAGAATTTTTATCATTGGTAATACTACTATATTAATGTTGCAGTTCTAACCTAACCTAACCGAAATTCTTGACAAAATGTTTTATTTGTTGAGGTCGCAGTTCTAATCTAACCAAACCGACTCTCTTAACAGCATTTAGTATGGGTGGATATTCTGATTTTAAGAAATATGCCAAATACAATTATGCGAATTAATTTTATTCCTAAAAACAATCGGCGTAAACAGAATTATGCGAACTTATTTTCGGACAATGTGTTATTCGTATTATTTTCGATTATGACAAATACGTTTTCTGCCAAATTAACATTCGGCGAAAATCGATTATGCGAAGTCTGTTATGCGAAAATCGTTTCGGACAATTGAAGTTATGCCAAATAGAGGGAACTCCGTAAAAACACACCATCAGAGGCTCATTTCTCAAAACTGATAGTTACAAGTTACAAGCGGAAGTCTCTTTCCAACTTGTCATATTAGACATTGACAACCACTTGTAAATTGTAACTTGTAGCTTCGAGAAATGGGGCCCCTGTACTGAAACAGTACATTACGATACAAGTGCGAAAAAATGGAAGTTCGAATCGAGTGGCATAAATTAAAACACGACCTGTAGAGGTACTATTTCCATGAAACTATTAATAGAAGTCTACCTGGGTGGGTACTCTCCTTTTTTTTAACCCCCGACGCAAAAACGACGGGGTCTGTCCGTCTGTCCGTCTGTCCGTCTGTCCGTCTGTCCGTCTGTCCGTCTGTCTGTCCGTCCGTCCGTTCGTCCGTCCGTCCGTCCGTCCGTCCGTCCGTCCGTCCGTCCGTCCGTCCGTCCGTCCGTCCGTCCGTCCGTCCGTCCGTCCGTCCGTCTGTCCGTCTGTCCGTCTGTCCGTCTGTCCGTCTGTCCGTCTGTCTGTCTGTCTGTCTGTCTGTCTGTCTGTCCGTCTGTTTGTCTGTCTGTGGCATCGTAGCTCCCGAACGGATGAACCGATTTAGATTTAGTTCTTTTTGTCTGAAAGCTGTGTTAGTCGGGAGTGTTCTTAGCCATGTTTCATGAAAATCGGTCTACTAGGTCGCGGTCGGGGGTTTTTTCAAAATTTTAATTTTGTGGTTAGGTTATTTCAATAACAATACAATACAATACAATACAAATATTCTTTATTGTTCACCAATATAACAAGAACAATAACAATAACGATAGCACTTACTTAGTAAAAACGTTATTAAACGTTATTAATAGTACATCAGTAACATAATAACTGTTGCGTGACTTACTTGAGATTACTTTTACTTAATATAGTGTTACCATGGTAACCGGATCTTATATTAACTCGTCAACAAGTCGATCGTGAAATGTGAAGTGGCTGGCTAAACGGAGTGAAGAATGTAGATATATTGTATAAGTAGTTTTAATAGTTATTTGTTATACAAGGGGGCAAAGTTGTATTTTAACGCCGAGTGTGGAATTGAAAAACGAGCAAGTGAAAGGATTCTATAGTTGAACCACGAGCGAAGCGAGTGGGTCGAGAATAGAATCCTGAACTTGCGAGTTTTTTAACACACGAGAAGTAAAATACATTTGCACCCGAGTGTAACACAAAACTTTTCCCCTCATTTATAGCGAGGAAACTACAACGCAAAAATTCCGTTTATACTGCTTCCAGTAGTTCCACAGTTGGTAAATCATCTTTATTACTAGATTCATCTACTTTTATCAATTTTAAAGTAGTTAATTTGACTCTATTCAAGGTCAAAATACTTTACCCACTAGTGGATAAAATGCGTTTTTACCCGCTGGTATTAAAGGACAAAACACGTGTTTCCGAGCTAGTGAGGGGAATAGTACATTACGATAGAAGTGCGTAAAAAAGGAAGTTCGAAACGAGTGGCGATAAATTAAAACACGACCGAAGGGAGTGTTTTAAATCGACACAAATTACGAATTTCCTTTTCGCACGTGTATCGTACGACGTTTTTCAGTACAGATGAGCCTCCGAAGTTTCGACCTGGCATATAATGAACCACTTCTCGAACTAGTGCGTAAAAAAACGACCATCTGTACTGAAAAAGGTTTTTTGTAAGTAAGGTACAGCGGGGCAAATCTCAACTAGGGAGTCACTAAATCGCTAGTCAACGATGCGTAAGAATCGCTGGCCTAAAATGTATGTATAGGTACGAGTTCTGACACCGTGTCACATCTCGGACACTGGCGATCAAATATATGAAAGAGGCGCGTTCCTAGCACACAGTCTAAGCTCGTGTAGGTGAACGCGTACCATGCTTGTATGAGTGAGCTATGACAGGTCGACTGTTCGCGTTTTTGACAGGCGGTAAATGGCGGCAATTTCAGCGGACATCGGTTGGTGGGAGTGGCCATACTATGCGATAGTACTCTTTGTCATACTGTGACCGTGTGGAAAGCCCTAAAGAAAGAGGCAGTTAAGTATTTTTTCTACTCCCGAACATTCGTCATTTACAGGGTCGTGCATAGATCGTTAAAACCCTACATAAAAGATGCCCGCCCCCGCCCGGCGCCCCGCGCACCCTCGCATACGATATATAGCTCTTAAAGTATTGTTAGGTAGCCTTTAAGGGATATAGCGTGGGTGCGCGGGGCGCCGGGGGTTGCGGCGGCGCGGGGGAGTGCGAGCGACAGGGTGAGTGCAGGATCATTACAGAGGACAAGTCAAAATACAGGGAACAGTGCGAATTTCACGAAAGTTATTCTAGAAAACTATTAAAAAGTAAGTGCATGGTCGTAGAAAAAGTATTGTATGCAACGGTGTTTAACTGAGTCAAAAAATACTCGTGGCGTCTTAATAACCATTTTCAGTACAGATGGTGTTTTTTTACGCACTAGTGCGAGAAGTGGTTCATTATATGTCAGGTCGAAACTTCGGATGCCCATCTGTACTGAAAAACGTCGTACGATACACGTGCGAAAAGGAAATTCGTAACTCGTGTCGATTTAAAACACTCTTCGGTCGTGTTTTAATTTATCGCCACTCGTTTCGAACTTCCTTTTTTACGCACTTGTATCGTAATGTACTATTACCCACGCCACTCGTCTTTTTTGACCTCCTTTAAACGCCTGTTGCATAAAATACTATTATAGAAGATCATTAAAGACGTCTCCAGAATTTTAAGTTTGGCAAACATCTTCACCAAACATTTGAGTACCGTCTGGCTCGATCGTCGTTTAAATAAATATATTTAAATTGGAAATTTAACTACGAATAGATGGAATCAATATGGTTGCGATCACAGTGCAACTATTTTTAGAGTATGGCGTTAGAGTGCGCCTTTCAGAATGGAGGTCACGGGTTCGAACCCGGGGGCTCCTACCAAGAAGTTTTTCAGAACTTATATATTATATAGGTATACTAGATAGTATAGTATAGTATAGCTTTTGCTCGAGGCTTGGCTCGCGTTAAAAATTCAAAAATTGCGGAATACTCCGTTGATATCAAACTTACACCCCCAATTTTAGGGAAGTGGGGGGGGGGGTAAGAAAGAGACAAAGCATGTCACTCTCCATCCCTTCAACTGTCTCCACTTAAAAAATCACGTCAATTCGTCGCTCCGTTTTGCCGTGAAGGACGGACAAACAAACAGACATTTCATATAAATGGAAAAGTCGCACACTTTTCTATTTATAATAATGATATGGATGTATGTAATTTATAATTATGTATGTAATGCTGTATAATTCGTCATGTGGCCGGTTGCCGAGATATCGGGTTACAGACAGACAAGTTGATGAGCACCTGACGGCTTTGCGATGTGCTCTAAGTCATGAGATATAGCGGTTTTGGGAGAGAAGTCTGTGCCATTCATTTGGGGTCGATATAGCATTACGAAGGCACTGGTCCCACCGCGAGCTAGTAAGCTATGAGCTATCGGCTTTTAATAACCTAACCACAAAATTAAAATTTTGAAAAAACCCCCGACCGCGACATAGTGAGCGGGAGCGTCTTACTCAGCTTTCAGAAAAACAAAAACTAAATCCAAATCAGTTCATCCGTTCGGGAGCTGCGATGCCACAGACACACACACACACACACACACACACACACACACACACACACACACACACACACACACACACACACACACACACACACACACACACACACACACACACACACACACACACACACACACACACACACACACACACACACACACACACACACACACACACACACACACACACACACACACACACACACACAGACAGACAGACAGACAGACATACAGATAGACAAACAGACAGACAGACAGACACACACACAGACAGACACGTCAAACATATAACACCCCGTCGTTTTTGCGTCGGGGGTTAAAAACGAACAAAAGATAATCACTCCCGTGCAAATATAAAAGAGACACAGCGATATTGATAGTGATAGCTCACCGTTGGGCCACAGATTAATAATAAGTTACTAACGTAACAGATACTTCATTTCCCCGCAAACGACAAATACCTACGCTTTATTTACCTAAACTTTCTAGCGGTCAAGAAAAATGAACTTAACGGCTTTGACTCAACGGAGCGTTTCAAGCGCACAACACGCGACGACTGCGGCCGGTGTGGTAATACGTTACGCCGTTTTCACATTATCCGATCCGATATCGGATGTCGGAAGGATTTCCATAGAAAAAATCCAAGATGGCGCCTGTAATGTATGGGATATCAGTCCGACATCCGATATCGGATCGGATAATGTGAAAACGCACTTAGGGTCGCCGCGCCGGTCGGTCGGTCCAATGAAATAAAATGAAATAAATCGACACGAGTTACGAATTTCCTTTTCGCACGTGTATCGTACGACGTTTTTCAGTACAGATGAGCCTCCGAAGTCTCCTAAAAAAATATTTTTCAGTACAGATGGTCTTTTTTTACGCACTAGTGCGAGAAGTGGTTCATTATATGCCAGGTCGAAACTTCGGAGGCTCATCTGTACTGAAAAACGTCGTGCGATACACGTGCGAAAAGGAAATTCGTAACTCGTGTCGATTTAAAACACTCCCTTCGGTCGTATTTTAATTTATCGCCACTCGTTTCGAACTTCCTTTTTTACGCACTTGTATTGTAATGTACTATTTCAGATCTCCTCTCCCGCGTATTCCTTCCATGTTCATTTGCAATACTTTTTTTGTCACATGACATGACTAGCAATATCTTATCTTATCTTATCGTGGTGGCATATATACCATATTATATATCGGCACTACTTTGAAAAAAAAATGTATCTTTCTTATCGTTTATGTAATTAACCCAAAAACAATATTTTTATAGAAATTTCTTGTTTAATTATCGTCACGAAACTGACAGTGAGTTAATTTTTGTTAACAACTTACGCTAATTGGGGGGTCCCAAATTCAGAAAATGCTCTTAAGCGGGTGGTGCAAGTGGCCCTAAAAGTATCTAATTTTGACTTCCGCTTCCGCTTATGTCTTGTCCCAAAACACGTCGTCAGCCGTGATATCCCGTCTCGCTACTTCCAGAAATTAGCTTAATTAGCGTCATTAGCGCCGATCACCTAGGTGATTAGTTAGGTTATGTAAATAATCTGAAATAGTTCTGTAAACTGTAGGCTTCAGTGCGTTTTTACGTTCAGGGTACAGTCAACCAATTGGAACCCTAGGCCACTGTAGAACTTTGTCATAGTGATGTTACATACATACATACAATCACGCCTGTATCCCATAAAGGGGTAGGCAGAACACACGAAACTACTAAAGCTTCAGTGCCACTCTTGGCAAATAAGGGGTTGAAAGAAAACGAAACTGTGACATTGCAGTGACAGGTTGCCAGCCTCTCGCCTACGCCACAATTTAACCCGTATCCCATAGTCGCCTTCTACGACACCCACGGGAAGAAAGGGGGTGGTGAAATTCTTAACCCGCACAGGCTGATAGTGATGTTATAAATCAGATTCTAAGAAATCTCGTACTGCTTGTCATTTTGACATGGTTGTAGAGTGGCCTTGGGTTCCAATTGGTTGACTGTACGTAGCCGAATGTCACAAACGCTCACGAAACGAAACGCTCGATATCCATCGCTCTTGCGTATTGGCGCGACAGAGCCAGACTACCTTTCGCGGCGTTTCGTTTTCGTTTCGCGTCGCAGAAATGCCATTCGGCTACGGCACCTGATCCGATATTATTATTATTATTATTTATTTGAAAACATATTTCAATGACATTACAGATAAATCCAATGCGTCATGAAATTATACCAATAAATTTTATCAATTTCAAAATAATTTTTTCCACTACATGTCCGTGTAATGTAATGTTGCTTAAAATGCATGTTATTTAAAAAATCCATTTTATGTAAATCATTATAGTTTTAGTCTTAGTTAAGTATATTGCTGTATACCCTAACAGGGTTCATGTGATCTTTTGCTGTAAATAGCCTATTGTAAGACCTTGTGTAACACATGATTACAAATGCAATAAATGAATTATGAATTAAATAATAAAAAAAAACAGTAAATAAGAACATTAAAAAAAACATTACAAAGAATAAAAGTATTATATTATAACTAAACAATTGATTTGGGCGATGACGAAACAGCGTGGCTCCGTTGCGTCGTTTGCCCCGGTGTATGATATCGGATGTAGGAATGATTTTAAAGGTAAAAATCAAAGATGGCGGCTTAACTATATAAAATATCGGTCCTACATCCGATATCGGATAATGTGAAAACGCAATCATAGTTAAGTTCTCAATTTAGCCCGGTAAGATAATGTCACCTCATTTTTTTAATGATATTAAAATATACATTTGGGCAATGAGATAACCACAAAATTAAATTATGAAAATTTTTTTACACGATTTTTTTTTTTACGTGATACAGTTTTTACTAGTACGGGGATCAGATGCCGCTTACTCAAAGTTTCATTCCAGTTACCATAAAGTTATAATTATAACTTATGTAACCGTTATAAATCACGATATTTATAAGTTTACCATTAACTGTAAGTATATAGGTATACGACCGGTCTGGCGCAGTCGGTAGTGAACCTGCCTGCTGCGCCGCGGTCCCGGGTTCGAATCCCGGTAAGGGCATTTATTTGTGAGCACAGATATTTGTTCCTGAGTCATGGATGTTTTCTATGTATATAAGTATTTATATCGACGGTGGAAAGGAAGAACCCCTTAAGCGACATTTTGGTCGAAAATGAGTTATACATATCATTGGAATCAGCGTTTTTTTCTGCGTCGTTTGAATTGGGTTTCACGGCGATCCGATGACTTAAATGTCGCTTAAAGTAATTCACGAATGAGGTCTGAATTTGAAAAACCACCCCTTATGCGACACACAATTTGAATAAAATATTATCTGTGTCACTTAAAACCTACTCCAATATTACCACAGTCGTATAAACTATTTTTAAAAAGAGTTCGTTTCCGATGTAATGTCCCTTAATTGATTATTCCGGACACATATATCTTGAATTCTGTACTTAAGTGGTTCTTAAAAACTGCTTAATAAAACGATTGTCGGTTAAAGGTGGAAACCCATTACACCATATCATGCTATGACCGTGCTATGAACGTGTCAGACAAAAAAATATTCTTTGTATTACAAAGTATGAGGCTATGCATACTAGCCCGTTCCATCACCGATCATACCCGTAGCGTGCCATGCACGGACCGTCAAATATTGTCGGCGAGGATATTTTGCCGGTGTCGAAACGCTCCGTGAATGGCACGCAACGGTGATAGAACGGTGCGTGCAGGCGGTCAAACGGGGTATTTTTTTTTTTTATACAACGTCGGTGGCAAACAAGTATACGGTCCGCCTGATGTAAAGCGGTATAACCGCGTATGGTGACCGTTTGAAGCACGTTATACACGCGTTGTCATACTTCTTTCAGTCACTGGTATATATATATTGGTATATATATATATATATTGACTTGTTGAGTACATACTAGTTATGTATTCTGTAGAATTAGTTGGAGATTGCTAGCTTAACAGTCTCTTGACGTGAAATTTGTATTTCATACGCATTTTTTTTTTCTATTTCTAGTTCTTTTGACACTTGGAGAACCTTTACACCTCCAAATTTTTATTTTTTATTATATCCCATTAATTATAATTGACTGTGGGGACCTTTTACATCTCCCAAGATCTTGTTTTCAATTAAGTCAATTTAAACTATGTAACATACAAGCACGGAATGTTGTGTCTTACATCTAGGTATACCGTATTCACTTATTATTGGAATATTTAATACAGCCCGGACAGCTTGAACATGTCATGCTCGCTAAAAAGTCTTTGCTTACGGTGACGTCGTTGATCGGGTCGCCACCTTCCCGAATGAAGGTTGAGGGAGGCGATGGCTGAGATACGCGCCATATTCGTGAACGGGTGCTGTTTGTGAAGACCGGTCTGTTTCAGCTAATAGGGGCTATGCTATTCTATGTAACATTAATTTTGAATGAGATTACGTTGAGGCACTCTGTTCGGTCCTTGTTTGTTTATTTTTCTTTCTGACTCTTGGAGACCATATACATCTCCAAGGAAAAAAGTAGATTAAGTATACATATATATTTTTTTTTTTCCTTTGCTTAAGACAACAAGAGTCTTTTACAACTCTAAAGTTATTTTAGTTATTCGGTTTTTTTCTTCATGTATAATTTTTTTAGATGTACTTTGACACTTAGAGACTCTATACATCTCTAACATCTCTTATTAATAATCATAATAGCTTTGTACTTTGTATAATTTCTTGTGTTAATATTTTTTTTTATGAATACTTTTGCTTATTAAATTGTATCTTTGTTTTTTTTTTTAATGCATGTTAAATATAAGATGTAATGTTTTGAAAAGAAGTGGCCCGCCGAGTTTCTTGCCGGTCCCATAGTGGATACCCTCCTCCAACTGAGGGGGGACTGAAATCTTCTCGAGGCTGAGGCGTAGGGTTAGAGCCGGCGTAGTTTTATTTGACGTTCATAAGCGCATTGTAATATGCCTACTTGGAAAATAAATATTTCATTTCATTTCATTTCATTTCACTATACTCGCCTATGCTACGGGGATGATACGCGGACACTACGGTCACTATACTCGTCTATGCTACGGGGATGATACGCGGACACTACGGTCACTTAACTCGTTATGCCCGGATATGAAATGATGTGGACACGTTGTAGTGGGCATAGCCATCCGTGTCGCGTTACATTCCGTGCCTGACACGTTTATAGCACGGTCATAGCATGATATGGTGTAATGGGTTTCCACCTTAAATGAATGTTACGAAAAATTACGTTGTTATTTAATTGCTTTAAGCGACACTCCTTACCGCGGCCGAACCTGTCGCTTAAAGTATACTTTATAAATGCGATAAGTCGGTTAAGTGGAGATTGAAAATGGTATGATAACGGTTAAAGTGTTGCTCTAATCTATTTGATGTCGGTACAGTGAACAATTTTTGGCGCGAATTTCACGCGAATGGTGCTTTACTTATACAATGGAATGCAGTGGGTCGCTTCAGTCAGCGACGAACACCGGAGTGTGGCGGTTGTGTCGTCGAACACCGGAGTTTCGTGTCACGATGAGGAATATGACGAAGAGCGTACGTAATAAACATTGTGATGTTGTACTTTATTCTAATAATACTTTACATTATACTTAAAAAAATATAAACCCAACATGATTGTGATATCAAAAACTGCCTAAGTGCTTAATTATTAACTAGTTAAGTGTTACCATTAAAACATTGTAATTTGTATATTTATACACCTACCAAAAAGTAAATAAGTTAGCTAGCTACTTAAGTATTCTTAACAATTTATAAACACAAAACTATTGTCATCTCAAAAAAGTGCCTGAGTACTTAATTATTAACAAGCTAAGTGTTACCATTAAAACATTGTGATAATTGTAATTTGTATATTTATACACTTACCAAAAAATAAATAAGTAAACTAGCTACTTATTCTTAATAATTTATAAACTCAAAATGATTGTCGACTCAAGATGAAGTCGGTGGTCACTTTTTTTGATATCGGTGGTCAAAAAATCCACCGAAACCACGGAAATCAACTCCACTGATATCAAATTTTATAGCTTTTTTGGAGATAACTGCAATAGCATGCATAGTACAGAGGAGATGTTATAATGACGTAATAACATACTTTCAAGGATTTGTTAGTACCTTACATAACGACAAATGGACCTAAACTGTGGGAGTAAATTGATCCACCGAATCTTAAAAAACATGGGACCAAACCCTGCGAACGACTGAGAAACCTTCAAAAAGTCCCCTTTATAAAACGGTACTGCATCTCCTCTACACTGAATGGTTAAAACATAGCTAAAACTAACTATATTTGTGCTACTGCGTCCCTGATCTACTAATTTGTAAGAGTAATGTCATGTTTATAAAATTACACCGAAATCAGTCACTAGCCCGGGACACATGGTAAATTTGTCTTTACTCGGTGAGTTTAGCTAACATATTATTTTTTTACAGAAAATATGATAGGTTAACTAATACCTTATACGTGAATATCTATAACAACTGCTATCAACAACTCCATTTTGAGTTATGATTTTTTGTTTTGCAAATTCTGAGTGCGGGACACGCCCACCGACGGTCATTTTTCGCATTTAATATTTTATTACTCATATCATACAAATAATAAATAAATAATGTTAATGTGTACCAAACAGAACAGAGGTTAAAGATTATGCCTGATTTAATTCAGATTTTTAGAACAGTCCGTTCTGACGTTTTTTGCCTCGGACACGTAAAAACGCGCCTCCTGAGAAATTAATGCCCTAAAGCTAGCGTTATAATTCACAAAAAAGTGTCGATTTAGTTTCAAATTTCTGGTATACCACTTCAAATTGGCACGTAATAACTGCCCATACGACTGTTGCTTAATTGAATATCTTAGAGACAAGTTAAGGAAGGCAAGTGGCTTCAGTGAGTTTTATAGTACTATGATGATGTCGCTTAAATGGTTCTTCCGGGAATATTTTGAGGACCTTTTCAATTAAGCGACAACATTTTCAGGATCCTGTAAGATTTTGGGGTAAATGTTTATTTCATAAAATAGAGAAAAAATAAATAAGATTATCGCCTTAAGAACTCATTTACCTATTTCAAATAGGAAAAAAGTTATGATTTTTTTTCTCAAAAAGAAAACTTTGAAACACTCTCCTGTACAATTCACTAAATGTCGCTTAAGGGGTTCTTCCTTTCCACCGTCGATATATTATATATATCGTTGTCTGAGTACCCACAACACAAGCCTTCTTGAGCTTACCGTGGGCCTCAGTCAATCTATCTGTGTAAGAATGTCCTATAATATTTATTTTATTTATTTATTTATTTATATGTACTACACAATGCTAAATAAAGTTATTTTATTATTTTTTATTATTATTTATTTAAAAATCCCCGACATAGTGGACCGATTTTCATGAAACATGGCTAAGAACACTCTTGACTAACTCAGCTTTCAGACAAAAAAATCTAAATCGGTTTATCCGTACGTGGAGCGTAGACAGACAGACAGACAAACAGATAGACAGTCAGACACGTCAAACTTATAACACCCCGTCGTTTTTGCGGGTTTTAAAGGAGATAGTAAGTACATAAATAAGTAAAGTAATTAAACCTAAAACTGAAGAACCTAATAGAAACCTAAACAAATATAGTCACGTTAAGCCTTAACCTACATTTTACATCAAAGTCAACCCAAGGACCGGAACCCTAGTTTACTTTAGTGATTCTGATTAGTTAAGTGACGTAGATATTTTACCCTAAATAAATATAGGCAAAGCCTCTGAAAGACCAAATAGCCAAATACCCAATTAATTATAATAGGGATGACGACTACATAAAAAATGGCATTCTGTTTAGTCCGTCAGTTAGATCGTCCAAAAATATTGAACACGCTTAGCAGAAACGCCTGCAATGTTACTACTAAGTCTTAGAATTTTAAAAGTGAAAAATATCTGCCTTGAGTGAGATACTAAAGTGTTTTTTCCCGTTAAATTCGACACGTAGCTAGGTTCATTATCAGGAACCACCCTGTATATCACTTTTAGTCATCACAAACAAAATTTTTTTATCATTTTCATGCATAATAAATGAATTTATAAGTGTGAGAGACCCTTCAGAATAACATTCAAGTTAGTGTCAAGTGATTGACGGCACATGTCAAAACAAATAACATTAAGAATTGGTAAAGGTTGTCACACACATGTTCAGTAATTATCTTTATTTTTGACGTGAAACGTTAGGTGAACGTCTTTAAAAACCCGTAGTAGAGTGACCGGACCGAAAACCAGGTGTAACGAAAAGTGTTATGGCGCGGTGGCTTATATCTCTGTAACTATAATACCTAAATAGATAATTTTAATATGGCCGTATAGGGGAAAGTAGCCATTACACGGACATACATAATTTGCTGATACAGATGGCGCCACTTTTGCAGTAAAAGCGTTCCATTCGGGCCAAAAATGTCGTTTTTTGTAGTGTTTCTTTAGCAAGTACTCACAAAAATTGTATTGTGCTGTACCAAAAAATGGTATTGTTAGATAGATCTAGTGTTAAATTATCGAAATATTATAAAAGACTAACATATTTATTTATGACCAGCTGGAAAAATTCAATAATGTGGCATTTTTTACAAAAATTTGGTGCTTGTTCATATTTGAGGAGATCGTATGCAAAAATTAAAGCAAAAAACTGTCAAAAATTACTTAAAACACTAAGATTAACTAATAAGAATTGAAATAAATATACATTATCCATAGTAATTCTTTTTCATCTTGTGAAATAATGCATTAGAAACTATGGCGGCTGCAACGGATGGCAATGTACTGAAACTTGTTGGCAATCGTGACTCTTTCGATTCGTTTGAGGCAATCATATGATAAAATTAAAGCATAAAACCATCAAAAATTACTAAAAACACTAAGACTAACTAATAAAGATTACAATAAATATACATTTTATATAGTAAAACATATTCATCTCCTAAAATATGCATTAGAATGTATGGCGCCGCCGTCGCATATAACATACCGAAGCAATCTTGTCTCTTCCGATTCGTTTTGAGGCCATCGTATGCAAAAATTGAAGCATATAACCGTAAAAAAGTACTTAAAATACTAAGACTAATTAATAAGGATTACAATAATTATACATTTTCTATAGTAAAACATATTCATCTCCTCATTATATGCATTATAATGTATGGCGCCGGCAGCCGCATACAACCATACCGAAGCAATCGTGTCTCTTTCGATTCGTTTAAAGCCATCGCATGTAAAATTTAAAACATTAAAATGACGCAAAATACTTTTATTATGAAGATCAATAATGATTCAATGTAGTTGTAATATTCTCAAATAATGCATCAGAATCCAAGCGCGGATCCAGCTTCGTGCCCAGGGGGGGGGTCACGTGGTCTATTTGTATGGCCAACCTAGGCTCCAGGGGGGGGTCATGACCCCCATGACCCTCCCCCTAGATCCGCGCATGTCAGAATCTGTAGCGGTGCGGCGACAGTAAATGGAACCGACGGCGGTTGCTTGAGAATTTGGACTTTGTGATCTTCATTCATTCATTCAAATAGCTACATACTTACACTTAGACGTTCTGCTAAGCCGCAGTCTTGGGTACGAATCCCGGTAAGGGCATTTAATTGTGTGGCGTACCCAGATATTTGTTCCTGAGTCATGGAAGTTTTCTATGTATAATAAGTACCTATGTCATATCGTCGCCTAGCACCCATAGTAAAAGTTTTCCTTAGTTTTGGTGGTGCGCAGGCCCCGAAGGCCCCACGGTCTTGTCTTTTGTATTTTGCTTACCTTTAGTGTTTTCACGCGAGGCCGCAGGCCGAGCTATAGATAGATAGTGCTCCCACGCAGAATACTTTTTACACACATTTATTATTATTCTGCGTGGGAGTTGGACCTCCGGCCCGCCGCTTCGCTTTTTAGGCAATTTTATTATTTCTCTGTGTGGGAGCCTGTAAGGAACGCTCCGGGCCTTCGGCCCTACGCGGGGTTTCAAAGCTCAGCGTTGCTGCTCCGACCCGCTGCTTCGCTTTTTAGACACTTTTATTATTTCTCTGTGTGGGAGCTTTCTCTCTCCGCAGCTCAGCTATTTTTTTTATTTTTATTATTGCTCTGTGTGGGAGCACTATCTGTCCGCAGCTCGGCTTGCGGCCTCGCCTGCTTGGGAGATCCTCGGGGACACTCCGGGCCTTCGGCCCTACGTGGAGCTCGGTTTTCGGCCTTCGCTGGGTTTCGAAGCTCAGCGTAGGGCCTTCGGCCCTACGCGGAGCTCGGCCTTCGGCCTTCGCTGGGTTTCGAAGCTCAGCGTTGGGCCTCCGGCCCGCCGCTTCGCTTTTTAGACACTTTTATTATTGGCCTGTGTGGGAGCACTATCTGTCCGCAGCTCGGCCTTCGGCCTTCGCTGGGTTTCGAAGCTCAGCGTTGGGCCTCCGGCCCGCCGCTTCGCTTTTTAGACACTTTTATTATTGGCCTGTGTGGGAGCACTATCTGTCCGCAGCTCGGCCTTCGGCCTTCGCTGGGTTTCGAAGCTCAGCGTTGGGCCTCCGGCCCGCCGCTTCGCTTTTTAGACACTTTTATTATTGGCCTGTGTGGGAGCACTGTTTGTCCGCAGCTCGGCCTGCGGCCTCGCGTACTTGGGCGCGCCTCGGGGACGCTCCGGGCCTTCGGCCCTACGCGGAGCTCGGCCTTCGGCCTTCGCTGGGTTTCGAAGCTCAGCGTTGGGCCTCCGGCCCGCCGCTTCGCTTTTTAGACACTTTTATTATTGCTCTGTGTGGGAGCACTATCTGTCCGCAACTCGGCCTGCGGCCTCGCGTACTTGGGAGCGCCTCGGGGACGCTCCGGGCCTTCGGCCCTACGCGGAGCTTGGCCTTCGGCCTTCGCTAGATTTCGAAGCTCAGCGTCGGGCCTCCGGCCCGCCGCTTCGCTTTTTAGACACTTTCACTATTGCTCTGTGTGGGAGCACTATCTGTCCGCAGCTCGGCCTGCGGCCTCGCGTGCTTTGGACTGCCTTGGGGACGCTCCGGGCCTTCGGCCCTACGCGGAGCTCGGCCTTCAGCCTTCGCTAGGTTTCGAAGCTCAGCGTTGGGCCTCCGGCCCGCCGCTTCGCTTTTTAGACACTTTTATTATTGGCCTGTGTGGTAGCACTATCTGTCCGCAGCTCGGCCTGCGGCCTCGCGTACTTGGGAGCGCCTCGGGGACGCTCCGGGCCTTCGGCCCTACGCGGAGCTCGGCCTTCGGCCTTCGCTGGGTTTCGAAGCTCAACGTTGGGCCTCCGGCCCGCCGCTTCGCTTTTTAGACACTTTTATTATTGCTCTGTGTGGGAGCACTATCTGTCCGCAGCTCGGCCTGCGGCCTCGCGTACTTGGGAGCGCCTCGGGGACGCTCCGGGCCTTCGGCCCTACGCGGAGCTTGGCCTTCGGCCTTCGCTAGATTTCGAAGCTCAGCGTCGGGCCTCCGGCCCGCCGCTTCGCTTTTTAGACACTTTCACTATTGCTCTGTGTGGGAGCACTATCTGTCCGCAGCTCGGCCTGCGGCCTCGCGTGCTTTGGACTGCCTCGGGGACGCTCCGGGCCTTCGGCCCTACGCGGAGCTCGGCCTTCGGCCTTCGCTGGGTTTCGAAGCTCAGCGTTGGGCCTCCGGCCCGCCGCTTCGCTTTTTAGACACTTTTATTATTGGCCTGTGTGGTAGCACTATCTGTCCGCAGCTCGGCCTGCGGCCTCGCGTACTTGGGAGCGCCTCGGGGACGCTCCGGGCCTTCGGCCCTACGCGGAGCTTGGCCTTCGGCCTTCGCTAGATTTCGAAGCTCAGTGTCGGGCCTCCGGCCCGCCGCTTCGCTTTTTAGACACTTTCACTATTGCTCTGTGTGGGAGCACTATGTGTCCGCAGCTCGGCCTGCGGCCTCGCGTGCTTTGGACTGCCTCGGGGACGCTCCGTGCCTTCGGCCCTACGCGGAGCTTGGCCTTCGGCCTTCGCTGGGTTTCGAAGCTCGGCGTTGGGCCTCCGGCCCGCCGCTTCGCTTTTTAGACACTTTTATTATTGCTCTGTGTTGTAGTGTGACAGGCCACACTCACACTACTACTCCTAACCATGCTATATAAGTTGTCGCACACTGTAATCTTATACACAATAAACCTATATCTCATACAAGTGAGTTGTCCTTTAGTCCCCACATCAACCAAGTTCAAGTAACATAATACTTTTTACCTGAATATCTACCACAAATTTTTTTTTTTCTTGTAAATATTCCTCGATGACACTCATTATTTTAATTATCACTCAATAAGGAGGGACGCTTTAGCGTTAAACTAAAAAATGTTTTTAATTTTCCATATAAAACACTATAAGAAACTAAATACAACCTTATCACACTAAACTGTCCTTTATACTCCGAATGTACCACTCCACTGGAATAGCTTCTGGTCCTTCCACCTGGAGTCAGGTGCACGAATTAGGGCCAAGGACACCAGCAATCTCAGACCGAGGCCTTTCCCAGCGACACGAACAACTCCCAGCAGCTACCATCATCACAAAAGTTCTCTAAGTCCCAATTGTTGTTTTATTTAGTCCATTTTCGCTTAATGCACTTTTACATTCACTGGCTGTTTTATTTGTCCTGACACATACTCGTAGTTTGTATACCTCACTGCCAAAGAAATATTATTTCGTAGTAAAACTGGATTGCGCAAAGTTTGTTTAAGTTTTGAGTGTGTCATAGTCAGTTATTTTAACTTATAATTATATTTAATCACCACAGCTTGTATATATGCACAGTAGGTATTTAGGTTTAAATTGTCCAGTTGTTGCAGTTTTAATTGTGTCCACTGAATTTCACTATACTTTTTCACAATAATTGTCCAATAATTTATGAATAACTAATTTTCATCTTCTGACCGGCGCGCGCGCCGCCAGTGCAGCGCGAGGCCGCACTGGCAGGGTCGCCATGTGATGTGGGGACTAAAGGACAACTCACTTGTATGAGATATAGGTTTATTGTGTATAAGATTACAGTGTGCGACAACTTATATAGCATGGTTAGGAGTAGTAGTGTGAGTGTGGCCTGTCACACTACAGTGTGGGAGCACTATCTGTCCGCAGCTCGGCCTGCGGCCTCGCGTGCTTTGGACTGCCTCGGGGACGCTCCGTGCCTTCGGCCCTACGCGGAGCTTGGCCTTCGGCCTTCGCTGGGTTTCGAAGCTCGGCGTTGGGCCTCCGGCCCGCCGCTTCGCTTTTTAGACACTTTCACTATTGCTCTGTGTGGGAGCACTATCTGTCCGCAGCTCGGCCTGCGGCCTCGCGTGCTTGGGACTGCCTCGGGGACGCTCCGGGCCTTCGGCCCTACGCGGAGCTCGGCCTTCGACCTTCGCTAGGTTTCAAAGCTCAGCGTTGGGCCTCCGGCCCGCCGCTTCGCTTTTTAGACACTTATTATTGTCATGTCTGGGAGCACTGTCTGCCCGCAGCTCGGCCTGCGGCCTTCGCTAGTTAGTTACGTCCCGTCCTCAACAGCGGTGGTACACACAACGTTTCACGTTATCCATCGCGGCTGTGTCCCTGACGCAGCCTACCTTAATTTTTTTTTAATAACTCAATCAATAACCGTAAGAGTTAAGACGATAGTTTCTTAGAGAAATTAATTGTATTTGATCTAAAGAACCTTTCCTTAAAGTTAACGGAATTCCATAAAAGAGGCCAAGGTCTGTGGCCAAGAGTAAGCCGAGTTATAATAATAATAAAAAAACCAGCAAAGAGCGTGTCGGGCCACGCTCAGTGTAGGGTTCCGTAGTTTTCCGCATTTTTCTCAAATCTACTAAACGGCCCTACGGCCTTCGCTGGGTTTCGAAGCTCAGCGTTGGGCCTCCGGCCCGCCGCTTCGCTTTTTAGACACTTTTATTATTGGCCTGTGTGGTAGCACTATCTGTCCGCAGCTCGGCCTGCGGCCTCGCGTACTTGGGAGCGCCTCGGGGACGCTCCGGGCCTTCGGCCCTACGCGGAGCTTGGCCTTCGGCCTTCGCTAGATTTCGAAGCTCAGCGTCGGGCCTCCGGCCCGCCGCTTCGCTTTTTAGACACTTTCACTATTGCTCTGTGTGGGAGCACTATCTGTCCGCAGCTCGGCCTGCGGCCTCGCGTGCTTTGGACTGCCTCGGGGACGCTCCGTGCCTTCGGCCCTACGCGGAGCTTGGCCTTCGGCCTTCGCTGGGTTTCGAAGCTCGGCGTTGGGCCTCCGGCCCGCCGCTTCGCTTTTTAGACACTTTTATTATTGCTCTGTGTGGGAGCACTATCTGTCCGCAGCTCGGCCTGCGGCCTCGCGTGCTTTGGACTGCCTCGGGGACGCTCCGTGCCTTCGGCCCTACGCGGAGCTTGGCCTTCGGCCTTCGCTGGGTTTCGAAGCTCGGCGTTGGGCCTCCGGCCCGCCGCTTCGCTTTTTAGACACTTTCACTATTGCTCTGTGTGGGAGCACTATCTGTCCGCAGCTCGGCCTGCGGCCTCGCGTGCTTGGGACTGCCTCGGGGACGCTCCGGGCCTTCGGCCCTACGCGGAGCTCGGCCTTCGACCTTCGCTAGGTTTCAAAGCTCAGCGTTGGGCCTCCGGCCCGCCGCTTCGCTTTTTAGACACTTATTATTGTCATGTCTGGGAGCACTGTCTGCCCGCAGCTCGGCCTGCGGCCTTCGCTAGTTAGTTACGTCCCGTCCTCAACAGCGGTGGTACACACAACGTTTCACGTTATCCATCGCGGCTGTGTCCCTGACGTAGCCTACCTTAATTTTTTTTTAATAACTCAATCAATAACCGTAAGAGTTAAGACGATAGTTTCTTAGAGAAATTAATTGTATTTGATCTAAAGAACCTTTCCTTAAAGTTAACGGAATTCCATAAAAGAGGCCAAGGTCTGTGGCCAAGAGTAAGCCGAGTTATAATAATAATAAAAAAACCAGCAAAGAGCGTGTCGGGACTGTCAGGCCACGCTCAGTGTAGGGTTCCGTAGTTTTCCGCATTTTTCTCAAATCTACTAAACCTATCAAGTTCAAAACAATTTTCCTAGAAAGTCTTTATAAAGTTCTCTCTGTTTTTCATATTTTTTAAACATATGGTTCAAAAGTTAGAGGGGGGGACGCACTTTTTATTCCTTTAGGAGCGATTATTTCCGAAAATATTAATTTTATCAAAAAATGATCTTAGTAAACCCTTATTCATTTTTAAATACCTATCCAACAATATATCACACGTTGGGGTTGGAATGAAAAAAAATATCAGCCCTCACTTTACATGTAGGGGGGGGGGGGGTACCATAATAAAAAAAAATTTCCATTTTTTATCTTTGCACTTTGTTGGCGTGATTGATATACATATTGGTACCAAATTTCAGTTTTCTAGTGCTAACGGTTACTGAGATTATCCGCGGACGGACGGACGGACGGACGGACGGACAGACAGACATGGCGAATCTATAAGGGTTCCTAGTTGACTACGGAACCCTAAAAACAGGATGTAGATCGATTCCAGCGCTCTGCCAACTGAGCCACCACGACTGATGCGCTAGTACTGACCAAGGTGCGCTAGCATCCGCCAGAGGCCGTGACTTCAAGTCTCACACAGCGCAGACATTTTAAATAAATAAATAAATAAATATTGGGAACACCTTACACAGATCAACTTAGCCCCAAACTAAGCATAGCTTGTACTATAGGTGCTAAGCGACGATATACATACTTAAATAGATAAATACATACTTATATACATAGAAAACATCCATGACTCAGGAACAAATATCTGTGCTCATCACACAAATAAATGCCCTTACCGGGATTCGAACCCAGGACCGAGGCTCAGCAGGCAGGGTCACTACCGACTGATCCAGACCGGTCGTTAAATTTTACACTAGAATTTATTTTGAAAGGTCAAAAATCATGATTTTATTATAGTACATTGTGCAACAAGGGGAGGAAGTTGAATATTACTAACGAGAGTAAGTTAAATCGCGACGGCTTGCCGGAGCGATTTAAAGACTCGAGTTAGTAATATTCATACTTCCCGAGTTACACACAATGTTTTTCATCAAACTTGCATTATAAAAAATATGCAAAAAGGCAAAATGTTCAATACAGTACTAGAAATTTCTTAACTCCCAAGGGAGAACGATTTTTCTATAACTCACGCTCCGCCTGCGTGCAATAGCACATTTAGTGTGCGAGTATGATGGAATAATTATAAAAACAGTTCATGTGACAAAATAAGAAAATTCTCTAATATTAAAATACTAAGAAGTGTTAACAGTTTACATGAAAGATTTTCTGATAGAGTTTCTTTCTAAGAAGTAGGTAAGGTAATGGCGCCTATTAACGTGGTACTTAAGGCAGATTTCAAAAGATACCAAAAAATTAAGGGTATCAAAGCTCATTAACGACCACAAATATTTTTTTTATAGAAGAGTATTTATTGAACTATTAGTTTTGAAGAGTTTTAAGATCATTTTAGTTTATTATATGTCATAAAATGATTATTGAAGCCAACATACCTAAATTTTCTATTACCGTGGTAATGAACAGGTTGCAGTTCTATTAACGCGAATTGAGATTTCATTACCGAGGGTATGAATGACAGTGTTTTTCTGCCATCGGTAAATAGAAACCCATCTCAAAATTCGGAGCTTAATACCGACGGTTGAATATACAAATTATGACAAATACATATACCTATACTATCCTCCTTTATGAATACCCACAGAAGACTCAGTTTCACCTAAGAAATCTGTACTTACGGTACACTAAATGTCATATTTTGATACAAGACTAATAGATCAAGAGCCCAGGCCCGCCAGACCTTCCTCAAATTCTCAAGGATGAAACTTTGGGACAATGTAGAGTTCACATCGGCGTTTAATGTGTGCATATTTTCTAGTTCGGCCCATCGGCCAATTTTTTGCTATCAAGTGATGAAGGTGAAAAAAAAAGTGCTTCCTTTCCTTAAATTCTCAAGGCTGATTTTTATATATGTGTTAGAGCACGTTGTTAGAAATTGGTTATCATCAATGCCAGACCGTTTCCGCCGGCCATAACTTTTACCAGACGCGACAAAGTTGGCAAAAAACGACTCTAACTTACCTCATTTTCTCAAGCCTGATTTTGATTTATGATACGCAGGGACCTGTAACTAGACCGTTTGTAAGCAGCCAGACCAATCGGATGGACCCAACCATCCGCCAGACCGACTTAAAGTTTCGATATGAGCATTAGTAGAATTGAAATATTCCGGGTCTATAAAAGCTAAAAACTTCAATTTTCTACATTAAGCTACGTGTATATTGTATACTTGACGTAATAAGCGACTTTCAAAAATTTTACTTCTAAGGAAATAAAAAAATGAAATGTGGTGCAAGATTAATTTTAAGCTATGAATTTTATTTACACTGCGTAAGTACATGTGTATTTTATTATAAATATAACTTTTACCAGACGCGACAAAGTGGGCAAAAAACGACTCTAACTTACCTCATTTTCTCAAGCCTGATTTTGATATATGATACGCAGGGACCTGTAACTAGACCATTTGTAAGCAGCCAGACCAATCGGATGGACCCAACCATCCGCCAGACCGACTTAAAGTTTCGATATGAGCATTAGTAGAATTGAAATATTCCGGGTCTATAAAAGCTAAAAATGCTTAAATAACTTTTGTAGTATGCGAGGGATTTGACATTATATGCAACATACACATAGTGCCTTTATACATAGTGTGAGGTCCCTCGCCCACAAATTAAAAAGGATCGATCTTAAAACTAATTTTAAACCACCTTGTTCGACGACCGAAAAAAAAGTTTAATTTACTTTTCTTCTTTAAATTTATAATGAAATACACATGTACTTACGCAGTGTAAATAAAATTCATAGCTTAAAATGAAAGTTTATATGTGTGCAAGATTAATGCACACATATAAACTTTCATTTTTTTATTTCCTTAGAAGTAAAATTTTTGAAAGTCGCTTATTACGTCAAGTATACAATATACACGTAGCTTAATATAGAAAATTCAAGTTTTTAGCTTTTATAGACCCGGAATATTTCAATTCTACTAATGCTCATATCGAAACTTTAAGTCGGTCTGGCGGATGGTTGGGTCCATCCGATTGGTCTGGCTGCTTACAAACGGTCTGGTTACAGGTCCCTGCGTATCATATACCAAAATCAGGCTTGAGAAAATGAGGTAAGTTAGAGTCGTTTTTTGCCAACTTTATCGCGTCTGGTAAAAGTTATATTTATAATAAAATACACATGTAACTTACGCAGTGTAAATAAAATTCATAGCTTAAAATTAATCTTGCACCACATATAAACTTTCATTTTTTTATTTCTTTAGAAGTAAAATTTTTGAAAGTCGCTTATTACGTCAAGTATACAATATACACGTAGCTTAATGTAGAAAATTCAAGTTTTTAGCTTTTATAGACCCAGAATATTTCGATTCTACTAATGCTCATATCGAAACTTTAAGTCGGTCTGGCGGATGGTTGGGTCCATCCGATTGGTCTGGCTGCTTACAAACGGTCTGGTTACAGGTCCCTGCGTATCATATACCAAAATCAGGCTTGAGAAAATGAGGTAAGTTAGAGTCGTTTTTTGCCAACTTTGTCGCGTCTGGTAAAAGTTATATTTATAATAAAATACACATGTACTTACGCAGTGTAAATAAAATTCATAGCTTAAAATTAATCTTGCACCACATATAAACTTTCATTTTTTTATTTCCTTAGAAGTAAAATTTTAGAAAGTCGCTTATTACGACAAGTATACAATATACACGTAGCTTAATGTAGAAAATTCAAGTTTTTAGCTTTTATAGACCCGGAATATTTCAATTCTACTAATGCTCATATCGAAACTTTAAGTCGGTCTGGCGGATGGTTGGGTCCATCCGATTGGTCTGGCTGCTTACAAACGGTCTAGTTACAGGTCCCTGCGTATCATATATCAAAATCAGGCTTGAGAAAATGAGGTAAGTTAGAGTCGTTTTTTGCCAACTTTGTCGCGTCTGGTAAAAGTTATTGCCGGCGGAAACGGTCTGGCATTGATGATAACCAATTTCTAACAACGTGCTCTAACACATATATAAAAATCAGCCTTGAGAATTTAAGGAAAGGAAGCACTTTTTTTTTCACCTTCATCACTTGATAGCAAAAAATTGGCCGATGGGCCGAACTAGAAAATATGCACACATTAACCGCCGATATGAACTCTACATTGTCCCAAAGTTTCATCCTTGAGAATTTGAGGAAGGTCTGGCGGGCCTGGGCTCTGGGTCTATAATATGTCGCTCGGTAATAGATACTTCTATAGGAACCCATTACCGACCCAAACAAATATTGCATGGATCGGTAATAGATTCTTATATATTCTATTACCGAGGGTTATCTGATCGTACCATCGGTAATAGGCATAAATTGGAGTATTATAAAATCTAATTCCGACCCATAAAAACAAAGTCATACAGATGTATTTTCATTACAAATCAAAATAAAATATTGCAACCTTATATTAAAACCAAGTTTACATAACTGGTAAGTAAGCATCAGACTTTATGTCAATGTTTAAAAAAATTGATAAATTAACGGTTTTCATAGAAACTACGAAATCAGTCATGAAGTTTTTGCTAAAAATTAAGGTTTTGTTGAATAATTTTCATACCGCGTAAATAGTTCTTTGATAGCGTGAATAGATCAAGATTGAAACAACTGTAAGACATTATATAACTGATCACATATATTTAAAATAAAGCAAAAAGAATTAATATCACTACTTTAACTATTACCGTGGTATACCACAGTAATAGAATCTACTCACGAAATGGCGCCTTTCACCGCTGTCTTTTAATTTCCACTTTAAACACATTTCCAGGCTAAACAATACGTAAAAAGTACTCAGAAGTCACGTAGAAAACTATAAACAATAATTTGAAATGCATAACTTTCACCTGTTTGCCATAATTATTACGTAAACTACTAAATGAGATTGGAGTTCACTTAGGTTTAGCGTCACACGTCAGTATGACACAACCTCTTCTCGCGGCCCCGTGGCAAAAACTGTCAAATAGCGAGCGTCTTCTTTCATTCACACTCTCTATCGCCTATATGTGCGTTAGTCAACTAAACAGGCTTCCTTTGTGTGAGTAACTTTTTTTAAGAAATTGGTCGGTTTGCCTATAAAATGCGTATTTGCAAATGCGGCGGTAATGGACGTCGATTTCGATACCCGCGTTGATAGCCGCCGTTACCTTAATAAGTTGTTTCGTAATTAGGCTCTGCAGGTGAAGTTAATTTGAATCACATTCTAATTATTATTGTAATTAAAATACTAGTTACAGAGTTTCTAAAGGATTGAGTCTAGTTTATTAGTAGGTACGATGAAATATCCATCATACAAAATCTCATCATCATCCTCCTTGCGTTATCCCGGCATTTGTCACGGCTCATGGGAGCCTGGGGTCCGCTTTGACAACTAATCCCAAGATTTGGCGTAGGCACTAGTTTTTACGAAAGCGACTGCCATCTGACCTTCCAACCCGAAGGGTAACTAGACCTTATTGGAATTAGTCCGGTTTCCTCACGATGTTTTCCTTCACCGAAAAGCGACTGGCAAATATCAAATCACATTTCGCACATAAGTTCCGAAAAACTCATTGGTGCGAGCCGAACCCGCGACCTCCGGAACGAAAGTCGCACGCACTTACCGCTAGGCTACCAGCGCTTCATGATGATACAAAATCTAAATTAAAAAAAAAAATCCTCGATATAACTTGGACCGATTTTTATCAAACATGGCTAAGAACACTCCTGCTCTCCCCCTGCTGTCCTGCTGTTGGTAGCCCAGCGGTAAGTACATGCGACTTTCGTTCCGGAGGTCGCGGGTTCGAACCCCGGCTCGCACCAATGAGTTTTTCGGGATTTATGTGCGAAATGTCATTTGATATTTGCCAGTCGCTTTTCGGTGAAGGAAAACATCGTGAGGAAACCGGACTAATTCCAATAAGGTCTAGTTTACCCTTCGGGTTGGAAGGTCAGACGGCAGTCGCTTTCGTAAAGACTAGTGCCTACGCCAAATCTTGGGATTAGTTGTCAAAGCGGACCCCAGGCTCCCATGAGCCGTGGCAAATGCCGGGATAACGCAAGGAGGATGATGATGGCTAAGAACACTCCTGACGGGAACAACTTATTTTTAATCGATTCGTCCGTTCGAAAGCTACGACGTCACAGGCAGTACACAAAGACAGACAGACACATCAAACTTGTAACACCACGTTGCTTTTGCGTCGGGGGTAATTATTAAACTAGAAATAGACGCAAACCTTTGTAAGCATTTGTAACCTGTGTTGTGTTTTTGCCGTTTTTGGTGCATTATATTTTCTTTGTATCAGTGTCATAATCATACTAATTGACATTAAACTTATTTTTTCTACTCCCGTACGGTTATTCGTGACTTACAAGGTCGTGCATAGTACTTTAAACCCCTACATAAAAGATGTCAGGACAAGTCTATCTAGTCTATACCCTGAAAACATTTAGTAGCAGTAGCACGATATAGCTGTTACAGTTCAGTAAATACATTGCTACCAACTTAACAAACCAATCACTTCATCGTAGAAAATTAAAATATTGTATGAAATAGGTACATTGTTGCCAACCTTAGAATGTCAGATAAAGCCTGGCATTCGCAGAGTCGAGAGTCAAGACTCGTTCGTTTTCTGCTGCGATCATTGGCGACGCGTCGAATCGCATTCAAATGTATGAGAACTCGATTCGTCTTAGTGGCCAGGCTTCAAAGAACCATGTACCATAGACAGTTTTATTTTCATGTTTGCACTCAAACTGCATATTCGAAATGGTAGGTGGTCCACTAGATAACTAAGATGACTGAAAGTAGGTATTTATTGAATTTATAATTTTCTTTCAAAGTGCTTGGTCGTAGAAAAAGTATTGTATGCAACGGTGTTTAACTGAGTCAAAAAATGCTCGTGGCGTCTTTATTAACAATTTTCGGCTCCGCCTCAAATTGTTACCCACGCCACTCACCTTTTTTGACCTCTTTTAACCACCAGTTGCATAAAATACTATAACCAAAAACGTAACTTTTGACTCTGACATATCGGTATCATGCAGCTACTAGTATTATCTATACTTAAATACTATATACACTATACTATACATTATAGTATACTATACTATACTATAATATATATTATATATTGTATATAATATTATAAATGAGCATTTCTTTTTTTTTTTTGCCACTTTTATGAAGTGTGATATTTTTGAAAAAAAAATATGCTATTTCTACTCAGAATTACTAGCTTTTTCAATAGTTAAAAAAATTGTCCCATACGATTTTTTCTTATTTTGTTACCATTTTCCGTACATGTTGTATGGGGTAACAAAAGAGGAAAGTAACAAAAATGTATGGAAATTCTGGGACACTTTTTGTCTCCCAGTGAGATTGAAAGTACTCGTGATTCTGAGTACATTTGACCTAAAATTCCCTAAAACAATCAAAAATTTTTTATTGGAAAAAAAAAAGAAATGCTCAAATGGGAAAGTGTGTGCCTGTTTGTTTGTCCGCCTTTCACGGAAAAACGGTGCGACGAATTGTCGTGATTTTTTAAGTGGAGATAATTTTATCTCTTTCTGACCCCCCACTTCCCTAAAATGGGGGGTGAAAGTTTGTATGGAGAATTTCGCATTTTTTGAATTAAACCCGAGTGAAGCCGCGGACAAAACCTAGTAATCTATATGATAGGTATACTCTGTCAAACAAGTCTGTCAGTAAATAAGAACAAAGAAAACTATATGCATCCTTTTCTTTAGGGTGCTAGAGAAAAAGATACTTATAGTTTTCTTTGTTCTTATTTACTGACAGACTTGTTTGACAGAGTATATTTATAAGTTTGAAACTAGCCAATCTTTTTTCTCACAAAAAGAATAACCTTGATTTGTAGTTAATGCGTGGGCGACGGTCGCGCGATGGTCGCGCGACGGCGATGCGACGCATACGAAGTCAAACCTTATCGATATGGAAGTATGAGACGCGACGGCGATGCGACGCATACGAAATCAAACCTTATCGATATGGAAGTATGAGACGCGACGGCGACGGTCGCGCGACCGTCGCCCACGCAAGACACGGCGTAACTATGCTTGCTTACTTCAATTATTTTCAATATCATTTTTTAAGTGTGTGCTCTGTTAACCGCTTTTAGGAATACAGGCGTGAGTTTAATAACTATTTTAGCCCTTGTTAAGTATGTCCCGGTGTTGTCCAACAATGTCATAATGATAGGTATAATATGACGTTGAATGCTGTCAACAATGCTTTGTGCTCCGGTTTATGAGATGGAATGTATTTCAGTGACGCCTTGAGAGGCGGTGTAGTCGGGATGTCGTGAAATGGCGTATATTTGTGTTACCTCTGGTGTTTCGGGTGTCCATGGGCGGCGGTGATCGCGACCTGTCTGCTCGTTTGCCTCCTATCCCATAAAAAAAAATATCCGGGTTTTATAAACGTATTACTGCGTTTTCACATTATTCGAATCGATATCCGATGTCGGAGGATCAAAGATAGCGTCTTTAATGTGATATCGGTCCTACATCCGATATCGGATCGGATAGTGTGAAAACGCACTTACAGTCTCGGACCGTTTTCACAATTAAGGTACAGCGGAGCAAATCTTGATTGCGGGACTTGTAACTGATCCATTTTTTCCGTTATTACACTATGATGTTGAGTTCTACGTGTATCTACTGAAGCTTAGCATATATAAAACCGGTGGACACTCTATTAAATAATGCAAACATTGTAAAACATGGAAAAATGGACCAGTTACTTATTGTCCCCCAGTCGAGATTTACGCCGCTGTACCTTAAAACAATTTTGGGGACCTCTTTCAATTTATTCTAAGAATATAAATTGAGATATTCTCAGGTATGATTAAGTTTAGGTGGGTAAACCCTTGATAAAAATACTACGGGCCGCCACTTTGATAAACAAATCACAGAAACAAACCTAAGGGTTCATGGACCATTTTTTAAGAAAACCTGGCGTAAAATACAGTACAATACTATTTATTGCACATCTCACATAGTTTACAAGTTATGCGCAAGAAACACAATATAAATAGAGGTAGCAAGAGGCGGTTTTACCGCGTGTGATCTCTTACAGACGACCTTTGAGTATCGAAGTTAATTTTATAATCAGTGGCTCGGAAAAATATGAGAAGTAGAATTTAAATGTAACCAAACAATACTTAAATAAGTATTACTATAAAAGTACATAAACATACTCGTACATACATATTATAACCACAAAATTAAATTTTCATGAAACATGGCTAAGAACACTCCCGACTTACTCAGCTTTCAAAAAAAAACACTAAATCTAAATCGGCTCATCCGTTCGGGAGCTACGATGCCACAGACAGACACACACACAGACAGACAGATAGACAGACAGACAAACAGACAGACAGACAGACACGTCAAACTTATAAACACCCCGTCGCGTTTGCGTCGGGGGTTAAAAATATAAAACTATATCTAATATAAAACACGACCCAATACACACCAACCCGACTGTACACGAAGGAGCCGCCAGTATTAAAACGCACAGCGCAGTCTAGACTTTATTAGTACCGACTGTACTTCCTCATATTTTCAACCTTTTCCCATACATAATAATGTATTTATTAGCTTGTTTTATAACCAGGTTATAATAAAGAAGTTATATGACACAGTTATTGTATTTTATATAGCTTCTGTTATAGAATTTAAAACATGATTTTTATTATAAAAAATGTGGAACAATAGTGCTTGTTCTTTAACAAGTAATATGAGTTATATTTCTTGAAACATAAAAGGTGTTTTATTTTAACTTGAACTGCCTTTGTTTTTTTCTGAGTCATGGCTGTTTTCTATGTAAGTACTTACATATTTGTATATTATATATATCGTTGTCTGAGTACCCACAACACAAGCTTTCTTAGGCTTACTGTGGGACTCAGGCAATCTATTTAAATATAAAATATAAATATATTATATAAATAAATAAAAATATTGGGGACAACTTACACAGATCAACTTAGCCCCAAACTAAGCAAAGCTTGTACTATGGGTGCTAAGCGACGATATACATACTTAAATAGATATATACATAGAAAACAGCCATGACTCAGGAACAAAATATCTATGCTCATCACACAAATAAATGCCCTTACCGGAATTCGAACCCAGGACCGCGGCTTAGCAGGGGGTAGTGACCCTCACTACCGACTGAGCCAGACCGGTCGCCAAAGAATGGTCTATATATAACATTTCTTTATTAATTTTTACTCATATTTATTTTTAATATTTATTATCGGGTTTTAGGGTTGAATTGACTTACATTAAAAAGTTTATTTCTTTACACATACAGGGTGTATTTTCGGGTCAGTGAGGGCAGCTACCAGATTCTGTCTTGCAACGCGTAAACGGTCAGAAAACACAGAGAGGAAATATCGCCAGCGTCATTGGTGGATATAAGCTGCTTAGTCTTATCCATACTAATATTATAAATGGGAAAGTGTGTGTGTCTGTTTGTTAGTCCGTCTTTCACGGCAAAACGGAGCGACGAATTGACGTGATTTTTAAGTGGGGATAGTTGAAGGGATGGAGAGTGACATGGGCTTCTTTTTATCTCTTTCTAACGCGAGGGAAGCCGCGGGCAAAAGCTAGTTCTTTTATATACGTCTTTGCCTTTGGCTAGTCTGTGGTCAAGAGTAAGCCCATTCATAAAAAAAATGTATTTTTTTGTTTTCTATCAGGCACCTAAGACTTTATTTTATTAGTTTACTAGCTTTTGCCCGTGGCTTCGCTCGCGTTAGAAAGAGAAAAAAAGTAGCCTATGTCCCTCTCCATCCCTTCAACTATCTCCACTTAAAAAATCACGTCAATTCGTCGCTAAGTTTTGCCGTGAAAGACGGACAAACAAACAGACACACACACTTTCCCATTTATAATATTAGTATGGATTACTTAAGGCTAAGTTCTACGCTGAATCCCTTAAGGGCGGGTCGCTTACTTCGTTACTTAAGGCGCGGTCTGGGGTCGAGCGGTTGCTATTTTCCGATTGCTGCTTAGTATGATTGATGTCACTCGGCGATACAGCGGAGCTAATGGCCTGCCACTGGGGAGGGGGGATGGTCGATAAAATTGTTGGAATATGTCGATAAAAGTTTATGAAGAGCTTTTCATACCTACAATAGTACATTTCGATACAAGTGCGAAAAAGAGGAAGTTCGAAACGAGTGGCGATAAATTAAAACACGACCGAAGGGAGTGTTTTAAATCGACACGAGTTACGAATTTCCTTTTTGCACGTCTATCGAACGACGTTTTTCAGTACAGATGCACCTCCGAAGTTTCGACCTGGCATATAATGAACCACTTCTCGCATTAGTGCGTAAAAAAAACACCATCTGTACTGAAAAAATATTTTTCTGTCTATACATAAATATAAGAAGGTTTTCTGGAAATAAATACAATGCAAATACTCTTTATTGCATACCTCCATACAGAAAAAATACTGAAATTGAAAAAATATTGCACGAATTTTTTTGCTGAAAGAATGAACCTAATATAAGGAGGGTAAACGTTTTCTACTAACACACTCACGAACACACACAATAAAATTGAAATATCAAATCTATAATTGCTTTTTTTAATATTATCGTCTAGCTAAATTTGATAATCAAAACTAACCGGTCAGCTATACTAATATAAATAAATAAATATTATAATAGGACACTCTTACACAGATCGACTGAGTCCTACGGTAAGCTCAAGAAGGCTATTGTGTTGTGGGTACTCAGAAAACGATATATATACACCGTGTTTTTTTCCCGTTAAATTCGACACGCAGTTAGGTTCATCATCAGGAACCACTCTGTATATCGCTTTTTGTTAAATTCGAAATAAAAATATTTTTTTTCGTTTTCATACATAATAAATGGATTAATGAGTGTGAGAGGACCTTAATCATAACATTAAAGTAATTGTCAAGTGATTAACGGCACATGTCAAAACAAATAACATTAAAAAGTGGTAATGGTAAGGGATGCCACACACGTGTTCAGTAATTTTTTTTTTAAATAATTCGATAACCGTAAGAGTTAAAAGGCTAGTTTCTTAGAGAAATTGATTGTAATTGAACTAAAGAATCTTCCCTTAAATTTAACGGAATTCAATAAAAACAGGGTGTATACAAATGCTGCACCTTACATTTACTATTTGTTACTAAGGGTTTTCCATCACTTTTTATTTTAAAATAGGTAAATGAAGAACATTTTGCTCTACAATTCTAACAAACATAAATGTCAAAATGTCAGATAGATACGAATAAAATAAAGGGCTTGTTAGATTTAAATACCAACATTTATAAATCGTTATAGAACTCATCATTATACGACCTATCGCCCATTGCTGAGCATAGGCCTCTCTTCTAGTATGCCACTTGTCCCGGTCGAAGGTCCTGAGCTAGTCTCATCTAGTTGTGACCCTCTTAAACCATCATTTTACGGATGTCATTTGTATGCGGCCACCATTCTGTTAACATTTTCGTCCACCTGCCATCACTCTGCCTAGCAACATGACCCGTCCTGCTCAACTCCATTTTAATTTGGTAATAACGAAACCTACGTCTTGCACCCTGGTGTAAAAATATGACTATCGATACAGGCTATTACGCCTAGTGTGGTGTGGAGGTCAGTCTAATGTATGTTGTGGTAACCACTAAATTTATATTGGTATCGATATTTTATCGACAAAGTCCCATCACTAGCCCTCTCCACCGTCAACAAAAGAAATTGCCCAATCTCCTTAACTGCACAATGATTCTCATTTGATACGCCTTTTGTCAATTTCTTCTTTTGTATGGATTTTAACCGCTTTCTTTAGGGTTAACCCATTGTTGTCTATTGAGAGGTACCTACTTAATTATTTTTAAGGTTTATCTTTTGCAAGGACGGTACACTGAGAGAAATTTGCATTGTGAATTTAACAAGTTCGACTTGTTGCGGTTTATCCGTTTGAATCAGCCAAACGTATGTTTAAAACAATATGTGTCAGGTTGTTTTTATAAAATCGACTTGTTGATTCAAATATTGCCGATTCAAATGACAAGTAGCTTGTTGTTTGAACCAAAGAGCACGTAGGCGCTATTTTAACCAAAAAACTTGTTGAACGAACATGAAAACTGGTTGTATTTTCTCTCAGTGTACTTAAAAAGGTAGGTACTGTCTATTTTTATCATATACCTATATTCTTCGAATTTTAATATATCATATATATGTCGCAGGGAAATGGCCACAACAGAGATTTGATCAAATCTCTTAGGGATATGATCAAATCACGCAGGATGTCAAAATGGCGGACCCATTTCATCATTCCTCTAGAAAATTTCAGTCATTTGACTAAATGGGTCTCTGTTTAGTGAAATCACAAAATCGGCCAATAGGCACGCCACGTTTCAACAATTCACTAGATTTGTTTAGGGATTTAATAAAATCCCTGATCCACGGCAGTAAGTTGACGAAACAACCTCAAAAAGTCAACTATGCTCTACTCCTGTCATCATTATGCTTAGTAATGTGACTGGTCAATAAATACAAGGCATAATACCATAACCAAGGCATAACCTGGTCGCCCGGGCGCCGCTGACGCGCGCTGTGCGGACCCTCAACATAATAGCGGAACCATAGACTAAACTAAATAAAGGAAGACGTGTAACTCAGTACATCGTTTTATATGTTTGACTCGTAAAACAATAGATGGCATTACTATACTCTCGCGACAAATGGTATTGTTCAATTCACGAAATAATTTCATTTAAATGACCTAAGTCGTATTATTTCAAAATTTGGAACATGATCGTACAACATTATCACTATATAACACCGAAATTAACAAAAACAATTAAGTCATTTTTTACCAATCGGGTACTTGAATCAGATTCAATTCATGGGAAGTGTTTTGTACGTTTGATGACTAATAGCAAACATTATAATCCGGTAGATGGCGCGTATGCAAGATGCACAACACTGCATGCTAAACAAAGTTGGCATATTGAAGATAAGTTTTAAATTCAATTTATTTATTGTTCGAATGTGAGTAGTTAAAATCGCTGTCAATAGAAATTGCCAACAATGTAAACAAACCATTATACAAAATATCAATATTTTAGCACAATTTTATTATTTCAAAAGTTAGAATGAAAATTAAAGACATTTTGACAACGTACAAGGTTTGTTTACATTGTTCACAAATTCTATTGACGGCGACTTTATAAATGATGAATTGATGATAGGGTTAGTATTTTGTAACATCACAATCTGCCAGAATTTGGCGTACAATAAATACTCTTGACTCTCAATATGCACATTCATTATCATTAGTATTTGTTGTTTTTTTTTGCACAAGTTTTAACGATTATTCTAAATTATCTTGGACGTACATCCCAGAATAGGCAATATGCTACAACCCTAAGTGCGGATGTCAGGAAGGATTTCAAAGGCGAAAATCAAAAATGGCGGCTTAAATATATGGGATATCGGTCCTGCATCCGATATCGGATCGTATAATGTGAAAACGCACTAAGACGGAAGTATTACTTTCAGATTATTTTATTTTTATTACTATAAAAATGTTTTACCACAAACAGCTACATATATCAACACGACAGAGTCAGATGGCAATAGGAATGTTTTGCATTCCAACAAAACATGTATTATGTACTAAACAAACACATAACGTCTCTTTAATGAAGAACGCATATGTTATATCCCTTAAAATACTTAAAACATACCTCTTTCTCTATGGTTACCGTGTTTTTTCTCTATGGTCCAGCTGGGATGCCCGCTCGCGCTTGGCGGAAGCGAGCTGTCATCCTGACGGTTGACGTCTGTCACTTCATAGCGTCTTCAACAGCAAGGCCCTTGCCGAGACGTTATGTGTTTGTTTAGTACATAATACATGTTTTGTTGGAATGCAAAACATTCCTATTATGTACCTTGCCAAACACATAACGTCTCTTTAATGAAGACGTGTCTGATATCTGCTGGTTGAAAGAAAGAAACACCCATACGCTATGTGAATTCTCTATTAATATAAATGAGATGTACATAATACAAACAAAATAGATAAGCCTCTGTAATAGACCTATTAAGGCACCTGCCCATTAATAATTAACTGAGATCAATAATCAACTTAGGTAGTATTCGAGATCAGTAACATACATTAGCATCATAATTCTGTTTAATTATTGTGATGCTGTTAGCAATATGAATCTATATTACTATAAAAACAAATTTATAAAAAGCAAAATAAAACTTTTTTCTGACTTTTAACAACATAAGTAATAATGTATGTTTCTAACAAACATAAGAATGATTAACTATAATCAATTAAAAGATTCATGCACTTGTGAAGTTATTATGAAGCATATCAGTACTAGAATTATTTTCAGGCACTTGTGCAGATCTATAGTAATGATTTTTAAAAGTTTTGAAAGATCTCCAGTTGCCTCTTTCCAGGATCTCATCAACTGGTCTATTATCTAACCAACCCTTAGAGGCAACTGCAGATCTTACACTTCCTGGTGGTGCATCAATGCCAGCCTCCTTGAATATGGATCTGATCTAGCCTGCTATGTTAGTTTTAGAGGACTGCTTAATGGTGCCAGTTACAGTTATAAATAACTCACAGGGATTATTAATGTTGGAATGTCTCATCTCTGATAAAGTCAACAGTAGATTAATATGTCTAACCGGACAAATATTTTTCTTCGGAGTGCTTTGATAGGCACCAACCCGATTGTCTTTGGGTTGCTGTATCTGTCTTTGATTCAAACACTGGCCATAATACTATGCTATTATCTGATTCTATAAGGCTCTCATTTGACATTCTTAGCAAGGTTTATCATGAATCCTGCCAGATGCTAACAATAATATTAATGCAGTTCTTCTTGCTATGTCACATAATGAGAATTTTGCTCCTGTAGTCAATAACCAGTCATACAATAATTTTGTATCCTATATCGGTGATCTTTGAGTTATTGGTTTAGCAGAAGAAGTGGCCTTAAAATCTATTTAATTAGGAAACTCTTGGACAGCATTTCTGTTTTGGCACAATAGGTAGCAATAGTTATGTAATAAAATTGTATTGTAAGCTAAGCTAAGTTCTGGTCTGTATGTAAGCCGGCTAGGAACCTAGCTACCTCATCTCCACTTGGGATTTACAGTTCACCTTGTCTTTACTACACCACTCCTTCCATCTTCTCATTGCTGGAGCGTAAGTATTGAAGTATTCAAGGTGGATGATCTCAAATTCATACCACCCCCAATCCTCCAAGCCTGTATTTCCAGAAGCTCTATTTGAGGTGGGTGATACTGATATCCTGTGGTCCTGTCCAGTAGAACCCTGTGCAGGTTCGGTACCAAATAGGGTTTTTTCAGTGCTCGTGCCTGAAGATCTGGCATCCAATAACACTGAGTCCAAATCGGAGCTACTAGTATTAACATACCTTTAGTTTAGATGACAAAGCACCTGTGGAATTGAATTGGGATGTGGAAAAATTCAAGCTAGTTGGAATTTCCAGGTACAACTGAATGCATTGCAGAACTCCGCTTGCTGATTTGAGTCTAGAGTTACATACCTTGGCACTATCTTTGTCTCTGCCGATGTACACAAGACGATTTCTGGCACTCCCCGCTTCTTGAATATGGCTTCCGTAGCCTGTGGAAGTAAATGTCACTCCAGAAGTGGATTTGCACTTGATAATCGGTCTGCAATATTGTTGTACCTCCCCGGGAGGTAACAAGCCGACAGTGAAACTTTCAGCTGGTCGGTAAGTGTCAGCAGTCTGGTTGTAAGAGTCAGTAGTGCTAGGGACCTCGTGCCCCCTTTTTTCCTGATATAAGCAACGAGAGTCTGATAGTCTGTCTGGACTAATCTGTGAGCACCTCCGAGGTGGTCCATCTGACTCATCTGACTCCGTCTTGCAGCACATACTGCATACATCTCCTTTACAAATAAATGCCATAACTTCTGTTTCTTGTTCCACGTTCCTGACAGATGAATCCCATTTAACTGGGCTCCCCATCCCGCGTCCGCCGCGTCGTGGTTTAGAAATGAGTTATGTCCTTGCTCCGTAGGGGCATTGAAGCATAGTGCAGTGCAAAGCATCCTTTCACTAACGAAGCTCGGCTAGGACACCTGTCGGGATTATTTCCTTTCGTCGAGGTCTGTTCTGACAGAACTGTCTGAGGTATCTCTGCATCCTTCTGCATTTCAGCTGACCCCTGTGCATAACTATTGGCAAAATTCAAATGGCCGAGAAGTCTGTTTTCTTGAAGACAACATCTGCCTCGCTTCACCAGACAAGCTCTCTTGTCCTGAATCTTTTGTACCTTTTGTTGTGATAAGGACTTTGTACTTTCTAGAATGTTCCAACACAAGGCCAATTAGACTTTGAGTAATTTATTTTCCAGCTGAGATGCTCGAGAAGAGTCACAACCTCCGTGGCTGGAGACTTCAACTCTGAACAGCTCTAGTTTGCTAACAGGTAGTCGTTGAGATATACTAGAACTCGAAGGCCTTTGCCCGCAAGACTTCCGCTGTCCAGCTTGAAAGGCTGCTAAGGATCGAAGTGCTGAGGAGAGGCCGAAGGCTAGTGAAGTTAGTTGAAGCAGTTCCCCGTTGTAAAATTTCTGCCACTAAAGCCTGAGATATCAGTCTGAACTCATTGGTTGAGATATACTGGTTCAGACCTCTCAGGTTAAAGATTGGTCGAACCCCACTGTCTGTCTTTTTTACCAAAGAACATCTTTGAGATGAAACCGGGGTTCTTGAAGGGTGGGCGTTCCAAAATCTTCAAACTTTTTACCTCCTCTATCACCTCAGTCGTCTCTGGGGATACTCTTGTTGAGAATCATCACTGTTGATTTAGTATTGGAACTATTGGATATGTAAGTAGGGCTTTTGATTTGGAAGGAATCCTTCATCCCGCTATTGTTTTTAAAATAAATAGGTTTCCTCCATTATGCTTCCAATTGTCCTCAAACAATTTTAGACAACCCTCTTGAAACGATTGATTGTTACTTCTTCTTGTTAAAATGAATGGTTTTATTCTGTCTGTAGCTCTGTTTTTTGTGTTTTCTGTCATGTTTGTTATTGTTATGTGTCTGAGAGCTTTGATTTTCTGATTGGGTCCGCTGCTTCACATCTGAACTATTGTCATATTCTTTCACTTTTTCTGGTTGTTTATTTGTGTTAGCTGATGGTATCTTCTTTTCCTTAATATAATTTGGAGTATTTAGCCATACTTGTGTCCCTCCGAGAGACTGTATCAGCGGTGCCATTGCTTCTCTACTAAACAGATGTTCATTACTTGGCGGGAGATTCTTTAAGCTAGCTTTCAGGTTTGGATTTGTAACTTCATTCAGTATTCGGTTCCGCCTAATTTCTATACATTCTGTTCGTTTCCCAGCAATTATTTGTAATGTTGTTTCATAATTTTTGTATATCTCTGAACCTGATCCGAAAATTGAGGACACCTTTTCATACAAGGTTTCTGAATTTAGTTCTTGGCTGTTGGTACTCCAGTCAGCCAACTCCTGTAAGCTTCGTTTTAAGATACATCTATTGGTTAACACCGCATTTGATAGTCCTGCTAGGACATTTTCTGTAGATGCCAAATAATCCTTGCCTTTATTAAAATGCATCAATTCTTCATTGATTCCTAGCTCCACAAATCCGGGTTTAGCTAACATCGTCTTTAAAGAATTCTTATATCGAACTGCCTGCCAGGCCGGAGAGTTGAACTTTTGCAATTTTTCTAAAGCTTTTAAGTTAACTGGATTCGCTGTCTGAACCACAGTCCCTTCTTTAATCTCCGTACTTATCTCTCCTATATCAATCGTTCTTTTGTTGATGCGTGGCGGTACTAAAGACGATGAATCTTCGTCCCGTGATGGAACCTCGCCATCGACGCCATCAGTAGTCTGCGATTGTATTAGGTAGTTCGAAATGTAACTCACCTGACTAGTAAGCGTGTCGACCCTTGGGTCGTACATGACCTGTGGGAACTCTCCGCGAGTTTTCCGAGGTCGCTTGTTCGGAGGCGGCGTCTCACCCTCCGAGGATGAGGACGATCCGTCCGAGGATTCTGAGCTCAGGGAACAACGTTTGCCGTTCTGCGGGTCGGGTTCCGCACCCTTCCCGTCGTCTTTGGAGCTCATTTTCAGCTTTTTCGTTCACTTTTCTTGTTTTCACGGAAAAAACGTGACTTACACTTTGGAGGGAAAACATACGCTATGTAGTGACAGACGTCAACCGTCAGGATGACAGCTCGCTTCAGCCAAGCGCGAGCGGGCATCCCAGCTGGACCATAGAGAAAAAACACGGTAACCATAGAGAAAGAGGTATGTTTTAAGTATTTAAAGGGATATAACATATGCGTTCTTCATTAAAGAGACGTTATGTGTTTGGCAAGGTACATAATAGCCCGCCCTCTATGTGCACAGACTGTTTTAAATCTACAGGGTCTTTCATTGGGGAGCATGATGCACTGTCATGAACCACATCTAAATCAAATATATTATATTCAGCAAATATACTTAAATTGTTTTCAGCCAGAGCGGAGTTCCCGGAGCAATACTTGCAATACCATTTTGAATCCGACTCCTGCAGTTGCTGCTCGAGGTCCCGGATGCGTTGTAATGCCTGCTCATGTATCTCTTGGCATTGCTGGAACCGATCAATGACTGCCTAGAGGTCATCCCGTTGTCCTTGCAGGTCTTCATACTTGACATCTTGGTTGGCTGATTGCTGATTTTTGAGGCTTGTGTTACTTGACATCTTGGTTGGCTGATTGCTGATTTTTGAGGCTTGTGTTTGTTTCATTCTAGCCACCATCACATCCCGGTGTGTTGTAACCTTGCTAGTTTGTTCTGTAACATTATTCATCATGTGAGATATTGAAGCCTAAATGTATTGTTAAAATATATTAAATAGGGCTTATAACAGGATATAATGTGATTAAGATACAAGAATATGGAACCACAGCCTTGATTTTGTTAACAAGATTTCATATAACAAACTTTGTAATTCACTTTGTTGCAAGTTACACGGGATAGCAGTGAGTAAGGTTTTATTATCTCGAGTTGGTTTAACAAAGAAAATGTAAATATGGAAGTTAAAATACTAATATGTACTTCAGATGTTTACAAACAGAAAACACAAAAATAACCTATGACAGTTACTAGTTCTAGACAAATAATCTGAAAAACTACACTTAAATATTAAGTAAGCTATACCCATCTGTAAAAAACGCTAATTAATTATAATTTTAAATCTTGAACGCTACTCCGTTGACGGTTGGCGTAGTTTTTTCGTCAATATTTGGCTTCTTAGGCTGCATGAAAACTTATGATAACACTTTCTCATTTTAATTAAAATACGATACATCACTGTAATTCCTTATATTTTACATTTTTAATATTTATAACACATTATTGAAATGATATACGCACGAAGCTTGAATTTGACGTTTAACCCGGTCGGTGTTGCCAGTCCAGGCGTTGGTATCTCCTGCGAATTGCAAAGTATGCGTTAGGGCCCGCACAGACGGGTGACTCAATTTTTTTGTCTGCGGAGATCGGTCTATGGGCTAGTATGAAAGTGCGCACACGTTGCGACGCAACCTTTTTGTCTGCGGGTTCGACGAGTGACGACAAGCATGCGACGTAACTGTCTCATTCTCTATATGTTTCAATGCAAGTGCGCACACGGTGACAAAATAGTCGCCGGTCGGTTGTCATTTTGACAGTTATAACTCAACCGCCTGGGCGAACGTATGTTATTATTCGAAAAAAATATAATTTTAAATGCCGATTGTTGAAGTCGACATTGATACCTGTCGTTTAATTTCAATTCTTCAGAAGTAGAGGTAAGACCGACTTTATATGACAAGAATTTAAAAGAATAGTCCTACAATATTGAGGAAAACGATGCCGGGTTGTAAAATTCTAACGAGTTCATCAAAACTTTTAAACACTTATTCTGAAGTACCAAAAATGTTTTTTGGGTAGGCTCTTAATTTCATGAAAAAAGAAAAAGTTGCGTCCGTAGTATCTTCATAGTAGTCTGTGGTTGCATCGCTGTCGTTCCCGTGTGCGCACCTTTGAAATTGTCGCAAGGAGTTACGACAGAGACAAAAAAGTCGTCGAGTGACTTTGTCGCCCGTCTGCGCGGGCCCTTATAACAAATAGTTTAATGTTTTGTGAAGATTAAAGAAATATTGTTTGTTGATAACAATGATAACTGACGGGAACTATTCGTGTGCTACTCTGCGGCGGCGCCACCATAATGAAATTCAACTAATTATATGTTAAAATGATGTTCGTAAGACGTACAGTATGTACGTATAATTTTATGACTGTACCTATAGCGGGAAACGAAATAATGGGCTTTTATTGTGGCGCCGCTGCAGAGGATGCTCTGCAGCGGCGCCACTCAGTTCTCATAGATAGATATGACATCATCTACTTTTTTCTCATGGAAATTGATGTACCAATGCTGTTTATTATGTACGTATTGAAAAAATCACTATAACTTAGTAAATTTATGTACTTTCAGTAATTCCGCATTCCGCCTGAACGGTATGAGCTAGTATGTAAGGAGGTGTACTTACGGGTAAGCGAGAGGGAGATATGTTCCTTCCCGCTCGCTCCCGCGCTCGGCGCGTTTCGTTCTAGGTTTCAATAATTATTATTAAATTTATGCCCCTGTTGTACATTTTGCTTTTTACTTCGATTGCGAGGAATTAATTATATTTTTCTCGGCAATTTACACCACGAAATTGTCGTAAAGCGAAAGAACATAATAGGTATATAAGATAACCAATTCCCGCCAACTTTTTTTTCAACATGTGATCAGAGTTTCAGACGCTTGGTTTTTTGCCAAGTCAAAAATTTTTTAAACGATAAGTAATCGAATCCTATTTTATTTAATTTACTTAATTTAATGACAGAAAATACGGAATTCTAATAAATTATAGCAAAAATAAAATAACCTATCAAAGTTTTGTCACCTACACAATTTTATTGCTCAATAAAATTGTGCAATATGTTTTAACTGTTTGTCTCTTGAGACCGATTACCTTAGTCTTAGGCCGGCACGGCAACAGACAGTCTTAAAATTCATAATTTGATAAAGTCATAGGCTTCCCACAGACAGTCTTAAAAAAAACTTGTATGCAATCTGACAGTCCAAACTGACACTGACAAGACACTGACAGATCTGTCAGTGTCAATTTGCATACAATTTTTTTTAAGATTATGAATTTTTAAGACTGTCTGTGGGAAGCCATAATCAGTACAAAAATCAGATCGAGTGCACGGAGTTCCATACAATTTCGCGACCGTCCACACTAGGGCTTCCAATACCGGGATCCCGGTATCACGGGATCCCGGGATCCCGCCTTTTTTTGGGCACATTTCAATACCTGTATTTAATTTAGTAATACCGGGATCCCGGTATTTTTAGTAACTACCAAATGAACGTAAATCACTCATCAAAAACGTTAAATTTCTGCATCACGATGGTTACTACACGCGTAAATCTTCTTCTTGCTCTCGTTTTTCGATTTGACACATTCTCTGTTTGGTGTTTTTGCAATATTTGTATGAAAATGATTGTTTTTTCGATGATTAGCTAGATAAAGAATTAAAGATACGTGTCAAAAGCATTCATTGAGGAGGGTCGGCCGCGAACATTTTTTGACACATTTGTCGCACTTGTGAATTCGCACGTAAGTGTGACAGAGGAGCAACACATCAAACGTAGTTGCAACAGGACACAAATCCTCTGTAAACAAATCGCCTTGATGCATCTATATCATAGATATAACTTTTCAAAAAATTGGTTAATGCATACGAACTAACGTATACCGTAGCTACTCTATTTTTACTATGCGTGTGCGTTAGTGTGTTGAACTCTATCTAGCTC
This sequence comes from Leguminivora glycinivorella, assembly GCF_023078275.1. Lineage (NCBI taxonomy): Eukaryota > Metazoa > Arthropoda > Insecta > Lepidoptera > Tortricidae > Leguminivora > Leguminivora glycinivorella. The sequence goes on from NC_062994.1 coordinate 1,596,784, forward strand.
AAAACTTTGCCGTACATAACATTCCCTATACTTAGTACCGAAATTGGGAAATCACTCCTTAACTATCAAAATCAAGAAAAATACTTTTCTGTGTTCCTATTCCGCGGATAATCTTTTTGATTTTGATTATCATGGATTTCCGCAAAGTAATGTGTGATTCCATAGATTATTTCTTAATGTGATTTTTGATAATCTATGTCGGACAATTCAGCTTTTTTGGCTAATTGTTCAATGATTTGGCGGATTTATTTTATTAGTGCATTAGCGCCTCTAGCGCCACGAAATACAAAAATACCACTAAATTGTACCACAGATATTGATTACAATGTGTTTCTAAAAAAAAATCATCTCATGTTCTAATTTCAAAAGTCAATGATGAAACTATAATCGAGAAATGCTTCTTAATGCTTGTTATTTAATAAAGTGATATTATAGTTAAACCTACAGCACAACTACACCATTAACACTGACTATAAAATGTAACACAGCATGAATGAGCCACAGCAGCTTCCTAGTATCACAGCCATACTAAAGAAGAGGCGAATGAGGTGGCTCGGGCATGTGTATCGAATGGAGCGGACTCGTTTGCCACGCTGGGAGATGTTGTAGATGCAAAAAGACCGGTCGGACGGCCAACGCTGCGCTTTAAAGATTGCGTGAAGCGTGACATGGTCACATTTGATATTCCATGCGACCCGTGGCAACGACTGGCCGAAGACCGAACCACGTGGCGCCGTGTTGTCCATGACGTTCAATCCAAGCACGACAATGCCTGGTTCTCCTCCTTGAATGATAAACGCATGAGGCGTCACGAGCAAGCCTCTAAACCCCGCTCATCTGGGGGAGCATACACCTGCCGTGTGTGCGGACGAGGGATCCTCTATCGAATTGGGCTGTACAGCCACAAACGTAAGTGTCGCAAGGATGCCGTTTGAACCATCTGGTTATATATGCAAAGGCTTGTTATTATTAAAATGTAAAAGGTTCTATTCCGCACGAGCTTAAAGAGATCGATTTGGCAGAAAACATGGTTTGCTATAGCCGCGTCTTGTGAAATGTCCGATATGGCGGCGATATCTAACTTACAGAATCACCTGAGTAGAGATCTGGCGCTCTTTCCCGTTTGCTTTTATACTGCGTACTTGGGACTGAGGACTCATAACAAAAATAAAGAGCACAGGGCGTAGCCCTTTGAACTATGTATACTTAAAAACAATAGAAGTTGAACGGACTTGGCCACATAAGTTTGCGAACCGTTTGGGTTGAAATCGAAACTTATGAAGTTGGAAATGTAATCGATTTGACACCTCACTAAGTCGGATTGGCAAGATTCCGCTGTAGTATATAACACGCATGAAAAGTAACGAGATTTTGAATAAAATTTGTTATTTTAAGCAAATTACTTGGTTTTTATATTTTCCCGATTTCAATACCGGGATCCCGGAATTGAAATCGCCAATACCGGAATGAATACCGGTATTGGATAAGGTCCGGTATTTGGAAGCCCTAGTCCACACACACTCTTGTTTTTTAAGATTATGAATTTTAAGACTGTCTGTTGCCGTGCCGGCCTAAGACTAAGGTAATCGGTCTCAAGAGACAAACAGTTAAAACATATTGCACAATTTTATTGAGCAATAAAATTGTGTAGGTGACAAAACTTTGATAGGTTATTTTATTTTTGCTATAATTTATTAGAATTCCGTATTTTCTGTCATTAAATTAAGTAAATTAAATAAAATAGGATTCGATTACTTATCGTTTAAAAAATTTTGACTTGGCAAAAAACCAAGCGTCTGAAACTCTGATCACATGTTGAAAAAAAAGTTGGCGGGAATTGGTTATCTTATGTACCTATTATGTTCTTTCGCTTTACGACAATTTCGTGGTGTAAATTGCCGAGAAAAATATAATTAATTCCTCGCAATCGAAGTAAAAAGCAAAGTGTACAACAGGGGCATAAATTTAATAATAATTATTGAAACCTAGAACGAAACGCGCCGAGCGCGGGAGCGAGCGGGAAGGAACATATCTCCCTCTCGCTTACCCGTAAGTACACCTCCTTACATACTAGCTCATACCGTTCAGGCGGAATGCGGAATTACTGAAAGTACATAAATTTACTAAGTTATAGTGATTTTTTCAATACGTACATAATAAACAGCATTGGTACATCAATTTCCATGAGAAAAAAGTAGATGATGTCATATCTATCTATGAGAACTGAGTGGCGCCGCTGCAGAGCATCCTCTGCAGCGGCGCCACAATAAAAGCCCATTATTTCGTTTCCCGCTATAGGTACAGTCATAAAATTATACGTACATACTGTACGTCTTACGAACATCATTTTAACATATAATTAGTTGAATTTCATTATGGTGGCGCCGCCGCAGAGTAGCACACAACTATTCCTCTCACTTCTTGTCACAGACAAAATTATGACGCGCCTTGGCTAGCTATCAATAGTGAAACAAAAACGAAAAGAGATATAAGGCTTACGGCGAAACGAAATTGTGGTCAAAAAAGCTGCACTTTATGCAAAAAGCAAGCAACTTTGTACAGTGATACTAGGGACCAATATAAATGATTTCTTCCGAGGAAACACAATTTTCATCCACTAGAATTCAAGATGGCGGACATTTTCTATATTTCGTATTTTTAAAAATTTATAGAATCACAACGGCTGCACCGATTTTGATGGTTGGGGTGTCAATCAGTTTGTATTAAAACGCTTATTTTTTTTTATACTACGTCGGTGGCAAACAAGCGTACGACTCGCTTGATGGAAAGCGGTCACCGTAACCTATGGACGCCTGCAACTCAAAGAGTGTCACATGAGCGTTGCCACCCCATTAGAAACTTGTACATTCCCTTTTCCTGTTTTAAGTACACAGTAAAAAGGAGTGTACAAGTTCTAAGGAGGGTTCGGTTTGCCGACGACTCAAAGGACAATAGACGAAATAAGTCAGTTCCGTAAGTCCTCCCGTCATCAGCACACCGCACCCTCATTAAGCTCTGTCAGCCTTACTCACCGACAGGAACACAACACTAAAAAAAAAAAAATTAAAGATGGCGGGCGAATAATAAGAAAAATATAAAATTTTCAAACTTTTTTTTCTTTCTAGTGAAATTTTCATTTTCTATGATATGGCCACATTTTTATATATTCAAATAATAATGAAAATCCGTTGAGTAGTTTTTGAACTATACGCAATGCAGATGAAGCGCGCGGGTTTGAAAGACGTCTTTGCACTTGATGTGATGCATCGCGTGTGATGTATCGTGGTTTTGGCTACGCAAGACGGTTTATTTATTTTGGTCACAGCTCACTGTATTAGTGTTTTTAGTATTTATACTAGTTTTTTAAAGGTGAGCGGGGCCCGAGGGCCCCGCGGTGTTCTTTTTGGGCTTTTGTGCTTTGCTTTTTTGTTTTTGTGCTTTGCTTTTTTGTTTTTTTGCTTTTGCTTTTTGTTTTTGAGCTATGCTTTTTTGTTTTTTTGCTTTGCTTATTTGCTTTTTTGCTTTAGCCTTTGAGTGCTTGGGAGCACTCTCTGCCCGCAGCTCGGCCTGCGGCCTCGCGTGCTTGGGAGCTTGTAAGACACGCTCCGGGCCTTCGGCCCTCCGCGTAGTTACTGTGAGGGTTGTAGGGAAGTTGGAGCTTAAACACGACCCAATCCCGTCGTTTCGCTTCTCTAAGACACTTTTACTATTGGGTCGTGTTTAAACTCCAACTTCCCGATCCGCCGGCGAGCCGATCAGCACTTTTAAGCTTTTTCCTACCGTTACGGATCTATGGGGATTAAAAAAAAGACCTCCATACAAATTTCAATTGGCCTTCAAAGGGCGCCATTTTGAATTTTTCAAAATTTTCTTATTGTATACTAATCTAAGGGCGGCTGTCCACCCGTGTGCAAAATTTCAGCGCGCTCAGACCGTTTTGAAATTTTTCAAAAAAAAAAGTCGGCCATTTTGATTTTTTTTTTAATGCCATGCTATGGACCTTGGATGACGGTATAACATTTGTTCGAGCACTTTTCACTTCTTTGTACCGTTACGGAGCTATGGCGATTAAAAAAAAACTTCCATACAAATTTCAATTGGCCCTCAAAAGCCGCCATTTTGAATTTTTCAAAATTTTCTTTTTGAATATAAATCTTGGGACTACTTTCCACCCGTGTGCCAAATCTCAGCGCGCTAGGACCATTTTGAAATTAAAAAAAAAAAGTCGGCCATTTTGAATTTTTTTTAATGCAACTTTTTTCTACTCGGATGACACCTCGTATGACATTTGGTCGAGCACCCCCCCGGCTATCTCTTACGGTTTAAAAGTTGCCATACAAAATAAAAGTGGCCAGTTTTCCCACATTTGTAGCATTTTTCATTTTTTTTTATTTCATTCGAATCAAGGCCACTTGGAGATTCTATGACCAAAATTTGAGCTCTCTACGACAAACTTGAAAAATCATCAAAAAAAAGTCGGCCATTTTGAAAAAAAAAATGGCGGCGTCAAAAACTGCCCAGGGTCCTCTATGACATTTGGTCGAACACTCCCCGGCTAACTCCAGCCGTTTGGCCAGGCCGTCCAACATTTTTTTACCCGGAACCGGTAGACCGACGGTCTGATCTATCCGGGGTCGCAGGACCAACCTCTATACGACCACACCAAACACTGCCACCTGCGAAAACTCACGCATTGCCTCGGCCGAGGCACATCTACATATCACGACTGCCGCGCGAGAGAGGATTGAACATTTGCCATAATATTGGGATATACCTACTAATAAAAATACCCAGTACAGTCGAGAAATACATTTCTTACTCATCTAAGTGCGTATTCACATTATCCGATCTGATATCAAAGATATATTGAAATATTCTATTTTCTCTGCTGATATGGACAGTGGACCTATAGTATGTATACATCTTTGACATCCTTCGTACATCCAATATATCTTTGGTACATCCGATATGGGGTCGAATAATGTGAAAATGAAAACCCAAGTGCGAAGTGTTGAAGTGTGTTTTCCCATTATCCGATCCGATATCAGATTTCGGACCGATATCCCATACATTACAGTCGCCATCTTGGATTTTTTCCATTGAAATCCTTCCGACATCCAATATCGGATCGGATAACGTGAAAACGGATTAAGGTTTAATATATGTAGTACAGAAAACTCACCATAAGATCTAGCTAGATGAAGACGTTGCTTTGATGATGTTGATGCATAAAACATTAGCAACGCTACTAAATTAGAAACACGTGTTTAGTTTCGGACGACACGCCTATAAGCAAACCTAGATAATTTGGTCGAGTTAATTTGAAATGTCAAAAACAGTGCTAAGTAATTTGACATTTCAATACTAGGTAAGTATAACCAAAGATATATATGGAATAAAATAAAATATTATATACGTATTTCTAACAACGATTCAATTAAATGGGCAGGGAATCAAATTCCTTGACTGTATAGCTGTAGGTGCCTAAATAAAGATTTTTAATACTTATGGGTACCGATAAATTTATATAAATACAGTAAAGGGCGATAAAACTTGCACATCGGTCTTTGGAAAGAGACAACGTCACATAAGTGATTGGAGAGTAGAGTAGGTAGATAGGTACCTCCCTATGGGCCTATGGGTTTTATAAACACACAACAAGTAGGCGCGAACAATTCATACTTACTTTTCTATGATTCAAACACACAACAAGTAGGCGCGAACAATTCATACTTACTTTTCTATGATTCAACTTCACATCATACTTATTTTTCTAATATTCAACTAGAAAAAAAAAGCGAAAAACAACAACATAATTCTTTTTAAACACATTTAAAAAAAAACCGGAGCTGGGTCTCGAACCTGAGATCTCAAAAATGCAAGTCAGATACTCTAACCCCTAAGCCAAAAAACGAGGTGCCGCCGGCTCAAAATATTGAATCATATTCAGATGTGGTTACTCGGCAATGTAATTAATTATTATCTCACTAGGTGGCACTTTTCAACATTGAAAACAGCGCCATCTGTAAATAACTCGAAAACTAAGAGGTACCAGCGACGATAACTCGCGTTAAGTAGGTCGCTACACGATGTACTGAGTTACCAATCTTTCTTTATTTAATTAATCTATGGCGGAACATATTGACCTGTTCTCATGTTCTCTGAATGAATTTACAAAATTAGCATTAGATATAATATCATTTAGACGTAATGAAATACTTTAGATAATAGTTATTAATAGTTACACTATTGTATTAGGTTAGCCTGTAAAAATAGTTGTAAGTGTGGATAATAAATAAAATAAAATAAATAAATAATGAATAATATGTTTTATTTCATTAATTTACAAGTACATTCTTTATCTAAACCCAAACATATTTTCAAACCCTAACAGTACTTCAATTCCTGTCCAAATACTACAAATCTTATCAAAAATGAGTTAAAGAGAAGTAAAAAACGCCTGTACACATATTGACAAGGTTTACGAGTTACAACGGATTAACAAGACAGTTACATGGATTATATCTGTGTTATCAGTCACTGATAAGGGGCGATGGTGATTTGGGCAAATACACAAAAAATGGGATTTTAGATAAGTCCCTTCGAATGTGTTGGATGATTAAATTAAAAAATAATCATAATAAAGTACACGTGCAGGGAATTAGTTTGTAAGATTCGACACTACTTACCTATTATATCTTATATCCCAAAATTGCATAAAAAACGTTTTCACAAACAGTTTACCTCGCATTGATACCTGGGTGGCTAGCCGAATGGCACAATCGCTCACGAAACGCTCACGAAACGAAGCGCTAGTAGATATCTATCTCTATCGCGCTTGCGTGTTGGCGCGACAGAGCCAGCGGCGTATCGCTTTCGTTTGGCGTCGGAGAAATGCCATTCGGCTACGGGGCCTGATCCTGTAATTTGCAATTATAGATAAAGATAAGATAAAAACTCGTTTATTGCACATAAACACAAATACAATTGTTGAAGGATAAGATTACATCCATTTGTGCATATCCTAATTATTATTAACACAAGTTTCCAGGGGTCCCCGCACTAGGCTAGGCCTGTACCGCGGGAGACCAGTATTGCATTTATATGTCATGAAAGTTAGAGAAACATATTAGCTATATAATTAAAGTACAGTGTGAACAATTATTAAACATTGATTCTGTTGCCTAAAATATTACAGTTTACAGAAGTTATTTTAAACTATGGTTATAATTAGATTATTATGAATTAAACATAAAACATAAACATAAAAGACATTTATTCATGACGATCACATAACATGTACGGACATGTACAGACATTAAACAGCAAAGAACAAAATGACATAAAAGTGTTCACGAAATGGACCCAACTCAGCATTTGGTGATGCCACGACAGATAACACATTAATATAAAAACAAACACAAAAGTACAATTCAAAACCAAACAGTGTTATATTGTTTAAGAAAAATGGCCTATCAATTCCTATTTTGCGACACATATACCTACGTCATTTTAAAACTGCAGGTATTATTTATAAACGGACAAAATCCGAAGTTCCTAGATTCAAGCGGAAGTTATCAAACAAAAAGGAGCTTAAATTCTATTTAACACTTGTACAAATAAAAACGAACTACTGACATTTTTTTTATATCTGTTACAGTAGTTCACAAAAATAATCTTTTATGCGCAACCATAAGGTATAAAATCTTAGTAACAATTTTAAGGATTAACCTTAGTTTCTTAAAAAATATAATAGCTTCACTTTCTTTTGTGATTTTACGTAATTTTCAACGGTTGCCATAGATAATATTTTCTCAGTATCGCGTTAATACTTTAAACTAATATTTTTACCCTAGTTTACACTTCATTTAAAGCGATTAAGGTATATTTTTCCTTGCAATTTTAAGGTCGGATTAGTATTGTACTTTTAAAAGCTTATTTTACCTGGTTTTGGGTAAAACAAGTAGTTTATGGTTTAATTGTGTAAATATTTGACTCACTTGCACTTTCACAGAATTTAGATATTGTTGTAACTTGTAACAGTTTGAGAAGCGTGACTAGTTCAATTTATTGTAGGTAGGTATATTTTAGAATCAGAGTCATGCAGAAAAGACGCAGAAAACGTCTGTACAAGTCGACTGTATACACCCTGTTTTTATTGAATTCCGTTAACTTTAAGGGAACGTTCTTTAGATCAAATACAATTAATTTCTCTAAGAAACTAGCATCTTCACTCTTACGGTTATCGATTCATTAAAAATATAAAGATAATTACTGAACACGTGTGCGTTACCAATTCCTAATGTTATTTGTTTTGACATATGCCGTCAATCACTTGACACTAACATGGATATTATTCTTAAGGGTCTCTCGCACTAATAAATCCGTTTATTGTGTATGAAAATGATGTTTTTTTTTTGCGAATTTAACTTAAAGTGATATACAGGTCGGTTCCTGATAATGAAATTAGTTACGTGTTGAATTTAACGGAAAACAAAAAAACACGGTGTATGGGATAAATTGTAGCGTAGGCGAGAGGCTGGTAGTGGTAATGGTAACCTGTCACTGCATTGTCACAGTTCCGTTTTCTTTTAACCCCTTAATTGCCAAGAGCGGCACTGAAACTTGAGTAGTTTCATGTGCTCAGCCTAACCCTTTATGGGATACAGGCGTGATTGTATGTATGTAGGTATGCATGTCATCGCCCAGTACATTTCCATAATGATACCAATGCAACAAACTACCCATTAAAAATTAAGCTTTTTAACTTCAATAATTATACCAAAACATATAGGGTTAAAATAAAAAAAAAAGTTATATTTAATCTTATAGTTTTGTTTCATTTAATGAAAGTCATTATACGAAACAAAACTACATAGTCTTAGTGTAATTAAATAGAATATATACTTAAAATGTATTAATAAATATGTAAAATATGGGCAGTTTCAATGCCTCGAATGGTGGAATTTTTTTTTAGCACCAGCCACATCTTTGTTTACAATAATAGGCGAGTCGACTAAAAAAAAGTTAGTCCGTCAGTCAGATTATCAAATAATTTTCGACACATATTTTTTTCTTTTATCTCATAAACGAAAAATGACGACGGTACGGTGCGTTATAATTTTTACTTAGAAATGACGTCACAAGCCCCCACTCCGGAACTTTGATGCTCTATATCTTTGTATTTTTTCATTCATTAGAACAAGCGACGTCGTGTGGTGAGGTGACGGGTTAAGAATTTCACCACCCCCTTTCTTCCCGTGGGGGTCGTAGAAGGCGACTGTGGGATATGGGTTAAATTGTGGCGTAGGCGAGAGGCTGGCAACCTGTCACTGCAATGTCACAGTTTCGTTTTCTTTCAACCCCTTATTTGCCAAGAGTGGCACTGAAGCTTTAGTAGTTTCATATGCTCTGTCTACCCCTTCATGGGACACAGGCGTGATTGTATGTATGTATGTAGAACAAGCGAAAAATATGTAGTCAGTACCTAAGTATTTTTGGACGATCTAACTGACGGACTAAACAGAATGCCATTTTTAGGGTTCCGTAGTCAACTAGGAACCCTTATAGTTTCGCCATGTCTGTCTGTCCGTCCGTCCGTCCGTCCGTCCGTCCGTCCGTCCGTCCGTCCGTCCGTCCGTCCGTCCGTCCGTCCGTCCGTCCGTCCGTCCGTCCGTCCGTCCGTCCGTCCGTCCGTCCGTCCGCGGATAATCTCAGTAACCGTTAGCACTAGAAAGCTGAAATTTGCTACCAATATGTATATCAATCACGCCAACAAAGTGCAAAAATAAAAAATGGAAAAAAAATGTTTTATTAGGATACCCCCCCCCCCCTACATGTAAAGTGGGGGCTGATTTTTTTTTTTTCATTCCAACCCCGATATGTGATATATTGTTGGATGGGTATTTAAAAATGAATAACTTACTAAGATCGTTTTTTGATAATATTAATATTTTCGGAAATAATCGCTCCTAAAGGAAAAGAAAGTGCGTCCCCCCCCCCTCTAACTTTTGAACCCCATGTTTAAAAAATATGATAAAAATCACAAAAATAGAACTTTATAAAGAATTTCTAGGAAAATTGTTTTGAACTTGATAGATCCAGTAGTTTTTGAGAAAAATACGGAAAACTACGGAACCCTACACTGAGTGTGGCCCGACACGCTCTTGGCCGGTTTTTTAATGTAGTCGTCATCCCTATTGGCACTATATCGAACAGTCTGACTTTGAAAGGTGAGAGATAGGTATAGGCTAAAAGCTATGTCGTGTCAATGCGTGCCCTAGGGGATAAAGCGAAATATTTTCACAGTAGAAAATATACGTCGTCGGCGCGAAAAATCGGTACTCACCCACGGAATACCGTTTCTACAATGATACAGCGTGTAAACGTAATACGGGCGATAAATAATAAAAATAATAATAACGATCATTGTTCCGATAGTCGTTTTAGCGAACGGTCTCATAGCGAAGAGTCTCGATCTCGACCAACATCTTAAGAGACTCTCGCTAGGTGGCTGGATCAAGGGCCAGATGCAGAAGGCGGTGATCTTGGACACGGCGCGGATAGTCCGACGGTTCCTCTCTCTGCAGCCCTAACCACCGGCAGCTTGGGCCCCCCTGCCCCGCTGCTGGCGGCACCCTAGTTTAGGTTTCTTATAATATGTTTATATGTTTTTATATTGTTTTGTAAACGTTTTTATATTTTATTTTTATATACATAATTGTGAAATACCTAGCCTAAGAAGGAAAATGAATATTGAGAATAATAATACATAAATATTATAGGACATTCTTACACAGATTGACTGAGGCCCACGGTAAGCTCAAGGAGGCTTGTGTTGTGGGTACTCAGACAACGATATATATAATATATATAAATACTTATATCCATAGAAGACATCCATGACTCAGGAACAAATATGTGTGCTCATCACACAAATAAATGCCCTTACCGGGATTCGAAACCAGGTATAGAATTCATTAGTGTTATCATTGATTGTGGACAAGGGCTGTGATCCCAAGGGCTGCTCACTCCGCGATTCTATCGCCGCGCTTCAAGTACATGCCGGAGGCCGCGAGTTCGCGGCCCATTCAGTGGTGCCGAGCTTCGCGCGGCGCATTCTGAATTCTAACTCAATGTCGGCTGCTCGCTTACCATGCAAATTTCCATGGCATAGGAGGCAAACGAGCAGACAGGTCGCCTGATGGTAAGCGATCACTGCCGCCCATGGACACCCGAAATACCAGAGGTGTTGGAGGTGCGTTGCCGGCCTTTAAGATGAGTGTACGTACGCTCTTTTCTTGAAGATTTGAAGGTCGTATCGGTCCGGAAATATCGCAGGGCCCGCAGGCGACAATTCATTCCACAGTTTAGCTGTGCGGGGCAGGAAGTTTCAGGAGAAACGCACAGTTGAGGACTGCCAGCCATCTAAATGATTATTTAGTTTATCAAAAATTGCACAATACATATTTTTCAGTACAGATGTGCGAGATGCACAGTGCGAGAAGTGATTCATTTATTGTCAAGTCGAAACTTCGGAGAGCCATCTGTACTGAAAAACGTCGTACTGATGGAATAGTAAATATAGTACATTACGATACAAGTGCGGAAAAAAGTAAGTTCAGAGGGCCATCTGTACTGAAAAACGTCGTACGAGTTACAAATTTCCTTTTCGCACGTGTGTTGTATCGTAGTATACGATATCCACGATTAGCACATTTGACAGCGGGCGAAATACTTTTCCGCTCCACTTTATTTCCTTAAGGATAATTAAGCATTTTATCATCATTATAGCTATGAAGACAGAGGACCCCGCCCATTGTTATTTACGACTTGGTTGTCGTTATCCGCCATTTTGTTTTGCTAAAGCTTCTAAATTTGAATTTTACGAAGATTTTTCACTGGATCTCCAGATTTGTGGATGTGGATGTGATAAGTTCAGTTGTTTGTTTAATAAATAAATAAATAATAAATAAATAAATAAATATTTTAGGACATTCTTACACAGATTGACTGAGGCCCACGGTAAGCTCAAGAAGGCTTGTGTTGTAGGTACTCAGACAACGATGTATATAATATATAAATACTTATATACATAGAAAACATCCATGACTTAGGAACAAATATCTGTGCTCATCACACAAATAAATGCCCTTACCGGGATTCGAACCCGGGACCGCGGCGTAGCAGGCAAGGTCACTACCGACTGCGCCAGACCGGTCGTCAAATAATAATAACCTAACTACAAAATTAAAATTTTGAAAAAACCCCCGACCGCGACCTAGTGGACCGATTTTCATGAAACATGGCTAAGAACACTCCCGACTAACACAGCTTTCAAATGAAAAAAACTAAATCGAAATCGGTTGATCCATTCAGGAGCTACGATGCCACAGACAGACACACACACAGACAGAGAAACAGACAGACAGACAGACAGACAGACGGACGGACAGACAGACAGACAGACACGTCAAACTTATAACACCCCGTCGTTTTTTCGTCGGGGGTTAAAAATGATGCAAACGAGAGTACAGTTAAATTAGAGCTATGAAATGCCGACTACAAAAATAATTGATTGCTTATTTTTTGAAGGCGGTTTTTAACCCCCGACGCAAAAACGACGGGGTGTTATAAGTTTGACGTGTCTGTCTGTGTATTTGTCTGTCTGTCTGTCTGTTTGTCTGTCTGCCTGTGTGTGTCTGTCTGTGGCATCGTAGCTCCCGAATCGATGAACCGATTTGGATTTAGTTTTTTTGTCTGAAAGCTGAGTTAGTCGGGAGTGTTCTTAGCCATGTTTCATGAAAATCAGTCTACTATGTCGCGGTCGGGGGTTTTTTCAAAATTTTAATTTTGTGGTTAGGTTAGGTTAGGTTATAATAGAACTAAGTTGTTCTGAATGGACTATTTTTTTCGATAAATCTAGTTAATAATACTAGTATATTTATCTAAAATTCCCAAATTGAAAGGGGGGCCCCCTTCCATTTTAGCATTTTCGCTCCTGTAGCGTCTTAAAGATAACTAGTATATAATAAATAATAATAAGTACATAATACTATTCGATTAACCTACTTGACAATTCCTTTTAGGGCTACTTGCACCAACGAAGATGGAGGGTTAACCCGAGGGTTAACCCACCATTTTATATGGAATTTGACGACTTGACGACCGGTCTGGCTCAGTCGGTAGTGGCCCTGCCTGCTAAGCCGCGGTCCTGGGTTCAAATCCTGGTAAGGGCATTTATTTGTGTGATGAGCACAGATATTTGTTCCTAAGTCATGGATGTTTTCTATGTATATAAGTATGTGTTTATCTATTTAAGTATGTATATCGTCGCTTAGCACCCATAGTACAAGCTTTGCTTAGTTTGGGGCTAAGTTGATCTGTGTAGCCCGCAGTCCAGATGGCGCTGATCACCGCCTCGCAATAGTGGGTGCGTCGGAAGGGCAGGCCGCACAGCTGCGTTCGTGGCCCACAAACTGGTCTCGCCGGAAGATCAGCGCTGACCCCTAGGGGTCAGCATTTATGCTGAGGCGGGATCATTTCGTGGTAAATTTTTTTGTAATTATGAATTACTTATGTAAATAATTTATGTGTTTACTATGAATAAACTATTGAATCTTGAATCTTGAATTTCGTGTAAGGTGTCCCCAATATTTATTTATTTACTTAATTTGACAGTTGACAGCCCACTAACCCTGAGTTAAGTGGTCGGTGCAAGTGGGCCTTAGCTACTCATTATTTCTTAATAACAAGTAAATTAATGATATCGACATAAAGGACTGGTATTGCCGCCATCAGATATATGGGAACATCCAAGGTGATCATAAATATCTTAACACGCCTTTATTGGCAAAGATGATTTATATAGAACTAGCTTATGCCCACGGCTTTGCTCGCGTTAAATTAAAAGAAATCGGAATGCTCCATACAAATCTCCCCCCCCCCTATTTAAGGGAAGTGGGGGGGTTAGAAAGAGACAAGAAATAGTCTATGTCACTCTCCATCCCAACAACAACACTTGACAAATCGGGTCGATTCGTCCCACCGTTTTGCCTTGAAAGACGGATAAACAAACAGACACACTTTCCCATTTATAATATTAGTATGGATTGTTAATCTAAGAATCGTATCTCTATTTTTTAGCGCCACCTATTATAACTAGTGATGTGCAAGTTGCGGAAACTTTCCAAAAAAATCTTAAATTTCTTGGAAAATTCACGAAGCTTTCACAAAAAATAAAGGGAACTTGAATTTATGAAATGGAAAGTTTCCATCGATACAATTGTCCATACAAAGTATGGAAATTTTCCGAATTTTTCCTATGTGAAAATTTCAGAATTTTGGAAACTTTCCGTCGGCACATCAGTAATCATAACTACACTGATGTTGCTTACAAATTTATTTTCTTCAAAATGTATAATAACGTGATAACACGATATTAAAATAAAGAAATATCTCATTTGTTCAAATAAAAACACGCAAAAATATTTGGGGAAAATATGATTTTTGCCACTTCCAGACTGCGAAATAGCGCCATCTAGTTTTATCCCTAAAATTCCCATATATTTCGGGGGTAGGTACACTTTTTTGTATGGGCGTTGTGTCTGTAGTGATAAGTTTGTGAATGTTTTATTTCATTCCATTAGGTGTAAGTTTTACTTTTTATTTTTATTTGTATATTATGATCATTTTATTGTATTTTTAACACCCGACGAAAAAACGACGTCTGTCTGTCTGTCTGTCTGTTTGTCTGTCTGTGTGTGTGTCTGTCTGTGGCATCGTAGCTCCTGAATGGATGAACCGATTTCGATTTAGTTTCTTTTATTTGAAAGCTGTGTTAGTCGGGAGTGTTCTTAGCCATGTTTCATGAAAATCGGTCCACTAGGTCGCGGTCGGGGATTTTTTCAAAATTTTAATTTTGTGGTTATATTTTTGGGTTTCTTGCCTACCAAATAAAGAAAATAATTAGTATGTTGTCATTCCCGGTGTATACCTACGTCCTTGGTCAAGGCGTGCTTAGATGTTTTTGAGCGGCGCGGCCGCTCAGATATATATGATGACGATTAGTACGAAAGTTATTAGTTGCAAAGAAGGTGCATAATGTATGCGACCGGTGGTCGCCTGGCGTTTTCCTGAAGACTTTTAGACTATACGAAATTTTTTAACCCACGACGCAAAAACGACGTTATAAGTGTGACGTGTCTGTCTGTCTGTGTGTCTGTCTGTGGCATCGTAACTCCGGATGAACCGAGATTTAGTTTTTTTTTTGTCTGAAAGCTGAAATAGTCGGGAGTGTTCTTAGCCATGTTTCATGAAAATCGGTCTACTATGTCGCGGTCGGGGGTCAAATTTGAGCTATTTCCGAATTAGCCTTATCAAAGACATATAACTCCGTAGACAGATAAAGTCTAAGAAAAAAACGTAGGTACCTCAGTACCATACAGTAAAAGGTACGGTGGCCTAGAGGGAATTACACCTTTGGGGTACGCTCAGCTAGATGGCGCTAATATTAATATTTTACATTTTAACACATATCAAGTTAACAATATGGGCCAAATTGTCAAAACTGAGGTTCAAAAGTTTTAAGCCTGTGTCAAGAGATGGCAGTCTATGCACTGTGATTACACATTTTACTTCGACAGTAACTCTCTATAATACCTACTCGATCCTCTTTTGGCCTTACACACTTGGCCTCTTGACACCTTCTGATGCTGCATACGCTCCAATACGAGTAGCTGCACTTCATGATGCTGCGTGCGCGCCGGTGGCACCTCGTAACATCGCGTGCGCGCCGGTGGCACCCCCGATGTCGACGGTCATGGCTTCGGTGGAGCCTCACGGTGGGTTGCGAGCGGCTTCGCCGCGGTCCGTTAGCCTGCACATCTTCAACCTGAACGAGGAAACCAGCTGTGACGACGTCGTTAATCACATCCAAACCAGCATCGGAGTCCAGGTAGATAGGTGTGAACAGCTGAAGGTCACGAGAGGTCATTACTCGTCCTTCAAGATTGATGTGGCGGCGAATAAAGTAGGTGTAGTACGTAGTCACAAGCACTGGCCGGCTGGCGTGTCCATCAGGCACTTCAACACGGTTAAGCCAAAAAACTACCTAGTGACCAGCGGCGACCGCCCGCCACGCTAGCACAATCTTCACGTTTTAAAGTCATCCACCAAAATGTAAGGTCAATATGCGGCAAATCCGGGTTACTCGACTTATTATTAAACTCAGAAAAGCCCGATGTACTAGCTTGTAGTGAGACATGGTGCAAAAACTACGAAATCGAGCGAGTTAGGTTATGTGACTATCGGCTCGCAAACAGCTACTGTCGTAAAAACATAGCACACGGCGGCGTCGCGCTGTACACACGGGGCGATGTTGAATATCGGCCGCGAAATGACCTACAGACATTAGCTATCGAGTTTCATTTTGAATTCACTGCAATTGAAATATGTAATTTAAATTTGATTATTATTGTTTTATATCGCACCGGAAATGGTGATTTTGACATGTATTTAAATAACTTAGATTTATTATTAGATAAACTTACAAATGAGGATAAAAAGTTCATTTTGGTCGGAGATCATAATGTCGATTTTTTATCGGATAACATTTCTAAACGGCGAGTAGATGAGATCCTTCAAAGCTACATGTGTAGAAACTGTGTTGAGTTTCCGACCCGTGTGACCGCGCACAGTGCAAGTAGCATCGACTGCGGGCTGGTGGCGCGCGGGTGGAGGGGCGTCGCGGCCGCGCCGCTCGACACCCCCATCAGCGACCACAGCGCTCAGGTGTTTACTTTGCCCGTAGATGAGGTGAGACAAAAAATCAAGCCAAACACTCACATCAAAAAGAGGCTATATACTGACCAATCCTTATTATTGTTTTATATTGACATTGAAAATTACAATTGGAATTTTATTTTTGACGACATTATTTCTATTGACAATAAATTTAATAAATTATTTAACGTTTTAAAGTATTATATTGATGTACATTTCCCAATCAAAAATATTTTGTTAAAGAAAAATAAGTCGGTCCCATGGCTTAATGAAACCCTCGCGAAACACATTTTAGATTATAACGGTTTAACTGAAATGAAACGTCAATACCCGGAACTGGAAACTCTAACGGAACGCATCAGCTATCAAGCTGATCGTATAAAATCCGAGACCTTGACAACACGACGAGATTATTATGCAAATCGCATTGTCAACAGCAAAAATCCGTCGAAAGAAATGTGGCGTGTCGTTAACCAGGAAGCATCCACAAAACAAGCGCAACATACCATGTCCCTAAAGGATGACAACGGAAAAAATATACCAACTCAGGAAGTACCAGAACACTTAAACCAACACTTTCTCACAGTAGCTTCGAAGTTTAAATTAAATATTAATAAATCGGACTCTGTACATCACGTACAACAACAATTACACAACACAAACGCACCTGAATTAGTCCTACCTAAAATTACTCTGACAGACCTCAACCGTGTGTTACGGTCCATGATGAAAAAAACACGACCTTGGACTTTTACGACATATCTCTGGACATACTCGAGTGTGTTTGGCCAATCGTTGCAGGGTTGCTAGTACATCTTATAAACACCATGTTCACTTGTGGAGTATACCCTGACGTGTTGAAATGCACTCGTGTATGTCCAGTATATAAAGGTAAAGGGGAAAAATGTTCAGTCGACAACTACAGGCCCATCACCATTGTACCTAATATATCTAAAATTATAGAACAAATTATATCTAATACTTTAATGCATCATCTCGAGACAAATAACCTACTGACGGACAGACAATACGCGTATAGAAAAAGTAGATCTACAACAACAGCGGCATATCAAATATACGATTGCATTTCAACCGCTTTAGATGCAAAGGAGAAGGTAGCAGGGGTATTCTGCGATCTATCGAAAGCGTTCGATGTAATAAGTCATGAACTGATTCTGGAAAAGATAGGGCATTACGGAATAAAAATAAAGTTCATGATTTATTTTCATCGTTCCTTGAAAATAGAAGGCAGACGGTAGAGGTCAAAATGGAGATATCAGGCTCCATTGAAAACATTAGATCCAAGGCAGGCGTACTCAAATTAGGTATCCCACAAGGATCTGCGCTCGGAAACACCCTGTTTTTGATATTTATAAATGACCTCCCTACCTCTGTTACCGAAGGTATGACAGTGTTGTTTGCTGATGATACCACCGTGGTAGTAACTGCTCACACGTATACACAACTCGAGCAAAATATCTCAAACGCTTACCACCAACTACACGAGTGGTTCTCGTCAAACGGCCTTGTCTTAAACACTACAAAGTCGAACATAATGCTGTTCTCAGCTGGAAACACCACACACATTCCACTGGTACAGAGTCCGATACCACGCTGCGAGTCATGCAGGTTCCTCGGATTCACAATTGACGCCAAGCTGAAGTGGAAAGACCACGTAGACAATTTGTGTGGAAGTTTGGGCAGCGCTTTATTTGCTCTGCGCAAACTGAAACCAATTGTCTCAAATGACGCTCTAAAACAAATATACTACGCGTACTTCTTTTCACTGATGCAATACGGCATAATTTTGTATGGAAACTCAACAGATTCAGAGTATTTTTGATGCAAAAACGGGCTGTACGGATATTGGCTGGTGTGAATCCGAGGCACTCGTGCAGAGAGCTCTTCAAAAAATTCAATATGATGACCTATTACTCGCTTTACGTGTACGAAATTATAATGTTTACGCGAAAACATATTCATAAATTCAAACGGTCAAATATGCTTGGCGGAATAACCCGTCAAACGGGGCGATTACTGCCCGTGCCGCGCCGACTAGCGCTTCTCGACAAGAACCCGCGAGTAATAGGTCCATCACTTTATGAACGCCTACCCGCCAGTATCAGAAATGTAACCTCCGACGACATATTTAGTCACCAATTAAAAGAACTTTTACTATCGACACCACTGTACTCAGTTAAAGAGTACACTGAAATGTACAAATATTAATGGACATTGATAAAATTGCTTTTTTTTTATATTATTATTATTATCTTTGATTTTTGACATTGTTTTTAGCACTTATGACGTTTGACATTATATTCACTAGGAAGCCCTAGTACTATATACAAACATTTGTTTTTTGGACATTACTAATGTAATTTTATTTTTATTTTATTGCTTTATTATGACATATTATTATTGGTTTACTTTTTAATTTGATGATTATTATTGTTTGTATCAATTATTTTCTTATTATTATGTTGTGACGATCTTTTTGTGAATTGGTGCTATTTTTAAGTTAAAATAACATGTAATTTTCATCAAGAAATAAATATAATCTAATCTAATCTAATCTATAGATAATCAGGAAATACCGATGTCGTGTCGTAGCCGTATCGTCGGTAGTAAAACCCGCCGGTAATCAGTCGATTCTCTTTGACCGGCCAATCTGGGCGACGCCACTTTAATAATATATCGACCGGTCGATATGGCGCGTCATTATAACAAGTTTTAGTTAGAGGGCGTTGCTCAAAGTTTAGTAATTAGTATGTATTATAGGCTAGCTATATTTAAACGTATGACTAACGCCAAAGACATATATAACTCCGTATAGACAGATAAAGTCTAAGAAAACGTACCTCAGTACCATACAGAAAAAGGTACGGTGGCCTAGATGGCATTACACCTTTGGGGTACGCTCAGCTAGATGGCGCTTATATTAATATTTGACATTTTAACACTTATCAAGCTAAGAATATGGGCCAAATTGACAAAACTGAGGTTCAAAAGTTTTAAGCTTGTGTCGAGAGATGGCAGTCTATGCACTGTGATTACACATTTTACTTCGACAGTAACTCTCTATAATACTCGATCCTCTTTGTTAATGCCTATAAATCAAACAAGTTTCGATGATCTTGAGCGCCATAGGGGATTTTTTTTAATTTGGGTCCCCCAACTCGCTGTCAGTTTTGTGACGACAACAACAATGCAAAAACGACCGACGGAGTGTTATTAATTTGACGTGTCTGTCTGCCTGTGTGTGTGTCTATCTGTAGCATCCTAGCTCCCGAACGGATCAACCGATTTAGATTTACTTGTTTTTGTTTGAAAGCTGCATTAGTCGGGAGTGTTCTTAGCCATGTTTCATGAACCCTTATAGTTTCGCCATGTCTGTCTGTCCGTCCGTCCGCGGATAATCTCAGTATCCGTTAGCACTAGAAAGCTGAAATTTGGTACCAATATGTATATCAATCACGCCGAAAAAGTGCAAAAATAAATAGTGGAAAAAAATGTTTTATTAGGGTACCCCCCTACACGGAAAGTGGGGAGTGTTTTTTTTTTTCATTTCAACCCTAACGTGTGATATATTGTTGGATAGGTACTTAAACATGAATAGGGGTTTACTAAAACCATTCTTTGATAATGCTCATATTTTCGGAAATAATCCCTCCTAAAGTAAAAAAAAATGTGTGCCCCCCCTTTAACTTTTGAACCATAAGTTTAAAAGATATGAAAAAAATCACAAAAGTAGATCTTTATAAACACTAGGAAAATTATTTTCAACTTGATAGGTTGAACAGTTTTTGAAAAAAATATGGGAAACTACGAAACTCTACACTGAGCGTGGTCCGACACGCTCTTGGCCGGTTTTTCAAATTAATTTTGTGGTTACGTTAAAAATCTATTGTTATTTGAAGGTTCAATGAATTTGTAATAAATTAATAGTCAATCTGTGTAAGAATGTCCTATAATATTTAATTTATTTATTTTTATTTATTTATTTTATTTTATTAATGAAATATTGTATAACTGGCAACAGGAGAAGCTATAGTACATAACTAAGGTACATAACTTTTAACTTTTCAGACTTCACTTCACATAAATAAACCGCAGCAACTTTGCCACTTCGAAGCGATATCGCGACAACAACTTTGCTAATTTCCTGCTGCAAGGATGTCTCACTACTCTCACTATTGTTTTTAATTACGATTTTAGCGTGAGCGGGAAAAGTTGCAGATTTAAAGCCTGTTTACATTTGGATTAGTGTTATCCCACAGAACTTAATTTAGATAGAAGAAACAAATTCATATATTTGTATAGGGGCCGAGCGTGTCAAATTTTGTACTGAAGTTGATTCTTGCCTGTAATTTTAAATATGTCTCAGGCTCTTGATTGTTCATAATTTTTGTGTTGTTGCAATTGAATATCACGTAACGAGGCATTTTTTATGTTTTGGTTGACTTCAACTTACAAAAATTGACGCCCGAAAGCTGCAAGCTGCGAGTAAAGACGGTCAACTCAGTGGATTTCACTGAGTTCATTTGACACGCTAAGTAGATACGTTTGCTTGATCTATGGTATATATGACATCTGTGTGTTATCCCCTATCGCAGAGGTCACCAATAAGTTACGCCTGACCACATATTACTGGACGAAGTGGAAGAGATCCCTTAAGGGGATAAGTCCGCCTACATTGTAGATTATTGACTCTGTATTTGTGTCTCTTTTGTTTCTTTTTAACCCCCGACGCAAAAATGTCGGGGTGTTATAAGATTGACGTGTCTGTCTGTCTGTCTGTTTGTCTGTCTGTGTGTGTCTGTCTGTGGCATCGTAGCTCCCGAACGGATGAACCGATTTAGATTTAGTTTCTTTTGTTTGAAAGCTGAGTTAGTCGGGAGTGTTCTTAGCCGTGTCAAGTTTCATGAAAATCGGTCCACTATGTCGCGGTCGGGGGTTTTATCAAAATTTTTATTACAACGTTACGTTCCGTTTTTTTTTTTTCAACCCCTTATTTGCCTAGAGTGGCACTGAAGCTTTAGTAGTTTCATGTGTTCTGCCTACCCCTTTATGGGATACAGGCGTGATTGTATGTGTATGTGTGTTTAATTACAATATAATAATTTACAAAATCATACGGATGGGCATAGTACTTTTATCAGACATAATTTAAAATATAATACTTTAAATGACGTCTAATAAAATACTCCTACGACAAAACGGTCCATTATACCCTCCTCTCCCCTTCCCTATTCAGGTAAAAAAAAGGTACAGTCAAGTGTAAAAATATGGGTGCGTACAACTTATCAAAAATATGTCCCATAGCACTTTATGTCGGCGGAATAAGGTCTCGGTACATATTTTTGAGCGGATAAAATCGATACGTATTTTTGCACTTGACTGTACTTAATCCATAACTATACTTAATACTTATAATAAATGGGAATGTGTGTGTGTATCTGTTTGTTAGTCCGTCTTTCACGGAAAAAACGGAGCGACGAATTGACGTGATTTTTTTAATGGAAATGGTGGAGTGGACATGGGCTACTAATTGTGTCTTTCTAACCCCCCCCCCCCCACTTCCCTAAAGGGGGGGGGTGAACGTTTATATGGAGCATTGCGCACTTTTCACATTTAACTCGTACGAAGCCGGGTTGAAGAAAGGTTGTAGGTACATATATAAATGAATAAATGAAAAACAAAAAAAAACTAAATCAAAATCGGTTCATCCGTTCGGGAGCTACGATGCCACAGACAGACACACACACAGACAGACAGACAGACAGACAGACAGACGGACACAGACAGACAGACACGTCAAACTTATAACACCCCTTCGTTTTTGCGTCGGGGGTTAATAACCTAACCACAAAATTAAAATTTTGAAAAACCCCCGACCGCGACATACTTAGTAGACCGATTTTCATGAAACATGGCTAAGAACACTCCCGACTAACTTAACTTTCAGACAAAAAAAACTAAATCTAAATCGGTTCATCCGTTCGGGAGCTACGATGCCACAGACAGACACACACACAGACAGACAGACACACACAGACAGACGCGTCAAACTTATAACACCCCTTCGTTTTTTCGTCGATATATATATATATATATATATATATATATATATATATATATATATATATATATATATATATATTTAAATGTATACGTATGTATATATGTTATATTTATGTAAATCTATAATATGTAATTTATATGTATTTATTATTAATATATGTATTTATTATAGTTATTAGTGTCTTAAATAGGTAAATATATTTTCCCCTCACTGGCTCGGAAACACGTGTTTTGTCCTTTAATACCAGTGGGTAAAAACGCATTTTATCCACTAGTGGGTAAAGTAATTTGACCTTGAATAAAGTCAAATTAACTGCTTTTAAATTGATAAAAGTAGGTGAATCTAGTAATAAAGATGATTTACCACCTGTGGAACTACTGGAAGCAGTGATAAACGCATTTTTTGCGTTGTATTTTCCTCGCTATAGTGAGGGGAAAAGTTTTGTGTTACACTCGGGTGCAAATGTATTTTACTTCTCGTGTGTTAAAAAACTCGCAAGTTCAGGATTCTATTCTCGAACCACTCGCTTCGCTCGTGGTTCAACTATAGAATCCTTTCACTTGCTCGTTTTTCAATTCCACACTCAGCGTTAAAATACAACTTTGCCCCCTTGTATAACAAATAACTATTATATAAGTCCCTATTTTTTTTTCTATAACGTAGTCCAATAAAATCAAGTCTTTAGTGTTCTTTACATATCCCGCACCTTTTTTTGGTCTTCTCTGTTTGGCCTAAAGGTTGACTGGTAGAGAATGCCATGTAGCATTAAGTTCGCCTTTTGTAACTGTATATTTTTACTGTGCAATAAAGTTTAAATAAATAAATAAATAAATGTTTGGGAAAATGTGAGTGGGAAAAAAAACAACTGTTTTTGTTACTAATTTGTTGTTTTCCTTTTTATTCAGCGAAATAGGTACTTCGAGGTCATGGCAACTATTTCAAGAGATGTTTGCTTAAAATAGCATTTCTTTTTTTGCAATTTTTTTAAATTTTGATTTTTTAGGGAATATTAGGTCAACTGTACTCAGAATCACGAGTACTTTCAATCTCACTAGGAGACAAAAAGTGTCCCAGAATTTCCATACATTTTTGTTGCGTTCCTCTTTTGTTACCCCACACAACATGTACGGAAAATGGTAACAAAATAAGAAAAATCGTATGGGACAATTTTTAGGGGGGAAATCTCGACTGGTAGGCAATTGTAACTGATCCATTTTTTCCATTATTACACTATGATGTTGAGTTCTACATGTATCCACTGAACATCACGCCTACCATATACAGGGTGCCCCGGTAATTAATGGACAACCTTTTATCCACCAAGAGGGCACCTTATACTGGTCCAGAAAATCGACTTTAAGGTTGTAAAAGTCGCCTGGTTTTCGAGATTTTCACACTTTTTAAATTTTTAGGTAGTATTAAAATTTTAAAAAGTGTGAAAATCTCGAAAACCAGGCGACAGGCCTTTTAACCACCAAGAGGGCACCTTATACTGGTCCAGAAAATCGACATTAAGGTTTAGTAAAAGTCGCCTGGTTTTCGAGATTTTCACAATTTTTAAAATTTTAATACTACCTAAAATTTTAAAAAGTGTGAAAATCTAGAAAACCAGGCGACTTTTACTAAACCTAAAAGTCGATTTTCTGGATCAGTATAAGGTGCCCTCTTGGTGGTTAAAAGGTTGTCCATTAATTACCGGGCACCCTGTATAACCGATGGACACTCAATTTAATAATGCAAACATTGTAAAACATGGAAAAAATGGACCAGTTACATTCCCCCCCCCCCCCCCAGTCGAGATTTGCCCCGCTGTACCTTATCGTAGTTTCTAATATTCTCACACTTCCCCTCTTTTACCCCCTACGATAGACGGAAGCATCTAACATAATGTAAACATGTACAACATGTTTGTACAAGTCGATAAGCTACCCGTTCTGTAAACATATTGATAACATAACTTTGGAGTTCGTCTATTAATATTATTATCAAAACCGATTTAGATTATATTAACTTGATATGGTTTTAGATGGTTTTGATTAGAATTCTTCATTGTTAAACATACAATTGTATTAGATTGATTAATTTAGAAATTATGATAAATGCATGACATATACATAGAGACATAAATATTATGCAACAAAATATGGACATATAACAATTGTTATCAATAAAGATTTTCATTTTCATTTTCATTTTTACAAATATAAACTCACGCAAATATTACCATAAGTGGTAGGCAGAGCACATAAAACTGCTCAAGTTTCACTCTCTTGGCAACTTAGGAGTTCAAAGAAAAATAAATTGTGATATTGCAATGATAGGTGGCCAGCTTCTCATCTATGTCACTAATCTATACTAATATTATAAATAGAAAGTGTGTGTCAGTTTGTCCGTCTTTCACGGCCAAACGGAGCGACGAATTGACGTGATTTTTTAAGTGGAAATAGTTGAAGGGATGGAGAGTGACATAGGCTACTTTTTGTCTCTTTTTAACGCGTGCGAAACCGCGGGCAAAAACTAGTTGAATATATCCCACAGTCGACTTCTACAACAACCACGGGAGGAAAGGGGTGGTGAAATTTTTGATCCGTCACTATACGACCAAACATGTTTGTAACATATTGATAACATAACATATATAACTTTGGCGTTCTTTCGTCTATTTATTAATGTAGTTGGAGATGTATTCAGATTAACTTGACATCGTTTTAGATGGTTTTGAATTTTTTTTCGTGTTAAACATACATACACACATACATAGTAGTAGTAGTGACTGTTTGTTTAGCTAAATAAATTGAAAAAATAAAAAACAAAAAAATAAACTAACGCCTGAGTTCCCAGACATTAATAATAGGGATATTAATAGGTAAGGGAATATAAACTAAAGCCAATCGGGAGTAAGTATTTTTTCAAATTCATTTGAAATTAAGGTGAAATGCACACAAAAGTTTCATCATTGATTCATAATTTCCGGCAAAACCGTAACTTTCCCCTAAAAAAAACCTAAAAGAAATTTTGCCGACAAAAATACCTAACGGTAAAAAATCATGACAAACAATTTTACAACTAGAAAGTACACGTGTTTTACAAATTAGTTATCTCTAACACCCTTTTACGTAACTGTTTCAAAAACAATACAGAAATGGACAAACAAAACTTTATTGCACCCTTTCGGCAAAATAAACTTGTCTCATAACCCATCTTTTGTACTTTAAACACTAATTTGAAGGCAATAATATTATTCATTTTACTCTTCAAATTTGACAGAACTGACAGTTAATCAAATACCTTTTATTCAAATCTCAACTGTATTACCGAAGATTATGGTTAATTTTTCAATGTATCTGTGTGCAGGTATATTTTTTTTAATTTTTGGCTGTTGGAGAAAGGCCATAAAGTATTCAGCCAAAGGGTAACTTTTATTGTTTTTTCTTTTTAAATATTTGGTAATGGGTTACAGTTTTGCGATAGTTTTATGATTGTGTGTAAAGTTATAAACTAGCGGCTCGTTTTTAGTGACGTTACCTATCTTTAAATGATAATGATTGGAAAAAAATCTGAGAAACGGGTTTTACATTTGGTTGTATTTATATTTTTAATTTTAACTAACCCCCGACGCAAGAACGATGGGGTGTTATAAGTTTGACGTGTCTGTCTGTTTGCATGTGTGTCGGTCTGTGGCATCGTAGCTCCCGAACGTATGAACCGATTTAGATTTCGTTTTTTTTCGTTTAAAAGCTTAGTCGGGAGTGTTGTTAGTCATGTTTCATGAAAATCCGTCTAGTATGTCGCGGTTAACCTGAGGTTAACCCATCTTATAATTATGAAATTTGACAGTTGACATTAGAGAAATTAAATGTAATTAAAAAAAATATAGGACATTCTTAAACAGATGTGACCTAAATAACCTTAAAAGTTAACGAAAATCAATGAAAACAGGTTGTATGTTATATTGTAAAGCCCATAACCTCTGGAAGTCTATTAAAAAAGCTACGAGTTTGTGACGTAATGTAAGATAGTTGTAATATCGGCTATGTCGAGAACGGTACCGTCCGCCTCGTTTTGGCAGCCTCCCCGAGCAGGCCCTTGGGATTGGGAGCAGTAGGCATCCGGAGATATGTCTCAAGATACCTATAAGTATTTTTTATGTCTTAGGCACTGGTCCCACCACTAGCTAGTAAAGCGATGAGCTATCGGCTATTTATGCGACAAAAGATAGTCGTTGCCGTGTAAACAAAAGAAAGAGATGTATTATAGCTGAGCGATGAACTACAAAATAGTCAATAGCTCAGCTATAATACATCTGTCACTTTTATATACACGGGAGCGACTATCTTTTGTCGCACAAATAGTCGATAGCTCATAGTTTGCTAGCTCGCCGTGGGACCAGTGCCATAGGCACATGAGCAGAAGGTCGTGATGGTAAACGATCACTGGACACCCGAACGAAACACCAGGAGGGTTGGTGGTGCGTTGCCGGCTTTTAAGACGGTTTATGATCTTAATTTAATGATACCGAACCGTGAACGGAATGGTAATTTCTGCTTTGCCTAATAAACATGCCAATCGATTACGTTCCACAGTCGTTAGTAATGTGCCTCTAATTATCTATCACATTTCATATTTTCACTCTCTCTCTCTCTATCAATCAATCAATCAATCAATCAATCAATCAATATCGTTTATTACATACCATGGTATTACATTAAAGATGTTACAATACGAAGAAGGTCGCATGGCACCCCGGTAGGGTATGGCAATATTGGCAATTATACATTAATTATTTACTAAATTACATCTATCATAAACATAATATTTATTTCTTAGAATATGGTAGGTACAATTGAGATGTTAACAGGTTGTATTGTAAGGCACTGGTCCCACCGCGAGCTAGTAAGCTATGAGCTATCGGCTATAAAAACGAACAAAAGATAGTCGCTCCCGTGCAAATAAAAGAGACACGGCGATGTTTATAGTTACTCGCCCAGCGGTGAGCTATCAAAATCGCCGTGTCTCTTTTATTCGCACGGCAGTGCTTATCTTTTGTTCGTTTTTATAGCCAATAGCTCATAGCTTACTAGCTCGCGATGGGACCAGTGCCTAAGGATCAGCATATTCTGCCAACACTGGCGTAGAAATATAATTATAAAATCGCATTCAAGTTTATAACTAAAATTTTAATACAGTCGCTATACATTATTATAAAATTACAACACGTACAAATGAAATCATATCAAATATCATACAGTATTAAATCCACATTAAATCATTCGTAATTAAAAATAATAATTGTAATAATATATTAGGCGTAGGGATGTGACGACCCCATCGCCCATTGGTTTTACCAGTGCAATCAGTCAACGCAGGGCAGCTTGTGGCGAGCTGTTGGGGAACAGCGACCCCACGTACCCGAGTGCTCCTGGGGAGTCCTGTTACCCGTAAGGCGGGTGGGTGGGACAGTACTCTCTACCCCTGGCTTGCCTTGGCTGGCCGTCCAGAGTGGAGTCGTTAGGGCTACATGCCCCAGGGTGGAAGTGAAAATTTGCATAAGACGCGAGTTGGTGCAGTGGCTTCACAGCCACTGGGCAGAAAGCGGTGTACACCTCTCGACACCCTTGAGTTCTCACACCGGTGTTGCCCTTGAGCCATCCTGGATGTCGCTTTTTGTGGGGGCCCATCTTGTGGGGACGAGTCACCGTCTGCCGGAAATAAAATTGGATACCGTTTTATTAGGCAGGCGTCCGGTTTTTTATCCATAGCCCAGTATTTAGTCCATCACTTTCATCAAAATAGACCAGTTCATTTTAGATTCCATTAACTCTCAAATAGTCCTTACACCCTGGCGGGTGTTGCCTCTGCGTGTGTCCCATGATACGGGCAAGGGCAACATCCGCTCGGTGTACCCCTTACATTTCATTAAAGTGTCGAAAGGGCCTCTACGTGTTGGCTTCGGCCCCGCGCACGCCTCCCAAAGGTCCGGAATACCATTGTTCCGTGATGGGAAAGATCGTGGCAAAAAAAAATGAAGTTTGAAAGTTTGAAAAAGATTTCGCTATTCTAAGCAGATATAAATCTCCGGATTGATCTTAAGCTATGTGCTCTCTTGTGTACCGTGATAGTCTGGCGTAAGTGTTACTACGCGCGTGAGTCTGTCTGCGCCGAAATTAGACTGCAACAATGCTAATGCTAGACAGACAGACACACAAATAAACCTCCCGGTATTTAGATGAGATTAATTGTATAGGATTGCAGTGCCGTGTAAACTATAGAAGTATAGTTTGAAATCCCGGCGAGGGCATGTATTTGTGTGATGAGCACAGATATTTGTTCCTGAATCATATTGGTATATGTATATTTGTATAGTGTGAATTTTCTGAGATGAACTTTTCGCTTTAGCCGTAATCTGTTAAACAAAGGCCTTTGTTTCTATTATTCACGGCGGCTAGCTCCCGTTTAAACGGCACGTGCTATGGTCTCAGTGTAGTTAAAAAGCAACTATCATGATAGTAATAAGGTTCAAATCCATAAAAAGACCTTTCGGAGATAACACGTTTTGTCATCTTCAAAAACAGTTACCTGCATACTGCAAACTGTTTAATAAATTTAAACCTTATTGCTATCATGATAGTTGCTTCTTAACTACAATGAGACTTTAGCACGTGCTGTGGAAACGGGAGCTAGCCGCCGTGAATAATAGAAACAAAGGCCTTTGTTTAACAGATTACGGCTAAAGCGAAAAGTTCATCTCAGAAAATTCATACTTTGTGTGTGAATATCGTATCGTTGTCTGGGTACCCACAACACAAGCCTTGAGCTTACCGTGGGACTCTGTCAATCTATGTAATAATGTCCTATAATTATTTATTTATTAAGCTAAGACATAGGTGTGAATAGGTACAGTCAACCAATTGGAACCCTAGGCCACTGTAGAACTATGTCATAGTGACGTTTTAAATCAGATTGTATGAAATCTCTTACTGCTTGTCATTTTGACATGGTTGTAGAGGTGACCTAGGGTTCCAATTAGTTGACTGTACAAGTACCTACTTGACTATTTTGCCAGTTGGGCCATTTTTTAGGGTTCCGTAGTCAACTAGGAACCCTTATAGTTTCGCCATGTCTGTCTGTCCGTCCGTCCGTCCGTCCGTCCGTCCGTCCGTCCGTCCGTCCGTCCGTCCGCGGATAATCTCAGTAACCGTTAGCACCAGAAAGCTGAAATTTGGTACCAATATGTATATCAATCACGCCAACAAAGTGCAAAAATAAAAAATTGAAAAAAATGTTTTATTAGGGTACCCCCCCTACATGTAAAGTGGGGACGGATTTTTTTTTTCATTCCAACCCCAACGTGTGATATATTTTTGGATAGGTTTTAAAAAATGAATAAGGGTTTACTAAGATCATTTTTTGATAATATTAATATTTTCGAAAATAATCGCTCCTAAAGGGAAAAAAGTGCGTCCCCCCCCCTCTAACTTTTGAACCATATGTTTAAAAAATATGAAAAAAATCACAAAAGTAGAACTTTATAAAGACTTTCTAGAAAAATTATTTTGAACTTGATAGGTTTAGTAGTTTTTGAGAAAAATACGGAAAACTGCGGAACCCTACACTGAGCGTGGCCCGACACGCTCTTGGCCGGTTTTTTTCAAAGTTGTCCACCCCACTTTTTTTTGTATGTATTTGGAAATTGTTATGTCCTTTCCACTCAGAATCGCAAGCTCTTTACATCCTAATAGGAGAAAAAAGTGTCACAAGGTTTTCTTCCCATTCCGTTACCATTTTTTCATACATTTTGTATGGCGGTAGCGGAATGGAAGGATTGAAAAATGTATGGAAATCTTGGGACATTATTTTTCTCAGAACGCGTAAAAAATACCCATGCTACAAAAAAAGTGGGGTGGACAACTTTGAAAAAAAATGGCCCAGTTGGCACTTCTCTATATTATTACAAATTACTGTCAGAAAATTGTTTACCTCCCACAATTTACAAACAGGGTGTTCTTGTTCAGAGAACGGCGCTCGCGCATCTTTCCCACTAATGTTTATAAACAATTAAGACTGACGCAAATCTGTGTGTGCAGCTGTTTGCAGAAATGTGCATTCGTTCGAGTTGCATGCACAATTTCTTAAAAGAGTACGTCATTATTTGTAACTTTGACAACATTTGAATACTACGTCGGTGGCATAAGTGCGTTTTCACATTATCCGATCCGATATCGATTAAATAATAGTTATTTGTTATACAAGGGGGCAAAGTTGTATTTTAACGCCGAGTGTGGAATTGAAAAACGAGCAAGTGAAAGGATCCTATAGTTGAACCACGAGCGAAGCGAGTGGTTCGAGAATAGAATCCTGAACTTGCGAGTTTTTAACACACGAGAAGTAAAATACATTTGCACCCGAGTGTAACACAAAACTTTTCCCCTCACTATAGCGAGGAAACTACAACGCAAAAAAATGCGTTTATCACTGCTTCCAGTAGTTCCACAGGTGGTAAATCATCTTTATTACTAGATTCACCTACTTTTATCAATTTTAAAGCAGTTAATTTGACTTTATTCTAGGTCAAATTACTTTACCCACTAGTGGATTAAATGCGTTTTTACCCGCTGGTATTAAAGGACAAAACACGTGTTTCCGAGCTAGTGAGGGGAAAATAAATAAAATAAATACCCGTCAACTTTTCTGAATGTTTCCGATACTTGACTGGACTACCTTTTTAGTTTAAAGTAAGAACAATATATTTAATACGGGACTGACATGAAAGGTTGACTGGAAGAGATCCCTTATAGGGATTCGTTCTCCTTTGTACACTATAACTATACTGTATTTCCATGTCCTAACTTGTCTTATGTACATGTACAATACAGTGTTTACATACATACATACAAATGACATATCGTTATTACTTTAAAAAAAACTTGTTTCGTCTGTCAATGAAAAGAGAATTGTAGTAAGTATGTATGTAATGCATATAGACTTACTGCGTTTTAACTTTGAGGAACAGCGTGAGATACGAGATTTTTCAAAAGTAGTGACTATATTTCTTTATTTTAAAATCATGATATCACGTCAATACGTATTAAAAAAAAATTGTATGCGTTATCAGGGTAGTTAACTATGATAGTATTTAATAGGTGGTGCTAAAAAATCGAGGTAAGTACGATTCTTAGCACAAAGTATGTAAATATAAATAACTTTGTATTTATATTTATTGTGAAACCATAATTTATTATAGGACCATGTTACACGGAAACTTATATAATATATCTATAAAATATTTGTTTATAATATCTAGTCTATATGTGGGAGGGCAGCACCGTCGTCAAAGCCGAGCCATCGGGTGATGGCCTTGAAGCGGTGGCGTGTGCCTCGGATGCACATGCTGGTCGCGCGTATTACAGCAATGTTGATGCGTGCACGAAGCCAGCCTAATATAGTCGATAATGAACGGCTCCAACGTTCAGAAATGGTTTCGGCCATGTAAATATAAATAGTCCTTGGTTTAAAGTTATATTTAAATACCTACATTACGTCCAGATTTCGTGCCCGGAACGCTAGAGCATACAAAGCTAGCTGAAATCCAGTATTTATTTTTAAACGGACAGTCTAAAAGTTTTGTCTGTCTAGATCCTTTAGGCTGTAATATAACATAGTAAATGACATCCAGTTTTGACCACTATTCGTGTAAACCAAAGACATATATAACTCCGTATAGACAGATAAAGTCTAAGAAAAAAACGTACCTCAGTACCATACAGAAAAAGGTACGGTGGCCTAGTTGGCGTTACACCTTTGGGGAACTCTCGGCAAGATGGCGCTAATATTAATATTTGTCATTTTAACACACATATAGCCAAGAATATGGGCAACATTGTCAAAATTGAGGTCCAAAAGTTTTAAGCCTGTGTCAAGAGATGGCAGTCTATGCACAGTGATTACACATTTTACTTCGACAGTAACTTGGAGTAAACGTTTCTTTGAGTCACTTTTGACAAGGAACGGGCATGCGATTTAAGTTACATTGCGGCCTGTGACCTTTCGCCGTTCATTATCCTATTCAACAAGGAAATATTGACCCGGGAACAGGCACAGAATTATCAGTGTCTAGTGTCAAAGTCACTGTGGTGATATAGGCCACTGTTGATGTTACATAGGTTAATTTATATTCAGCACACCAACCAATACCGGAATAAATAAATAAATAAAATTAATAAATATTGTGGACACCTTACACGAATCAACTTAGCCTCAAACTAAGCATAGCTTGTACTATATACATACTTAAAAAAATAAATACATACTTATATACATAGAAAACATCCATGACTCAGGAACAAATATCTGTGCCCATCACACAAATAAATGCCCTTACCGGGATTCGAAACCAGGACCGCGGCTTAGCAGGCAGGGTCACTACCGACTGAGCCAGACCGGTCGTCATAAAGATTGCAATATAAATCGCATGGTAGTGATACTAGTGATCACCCCACGCACAGATTGGTTAAGCCCCACGGTAACTTAATAGTGGGTACTTACACTGAGATAAATTTGCATTGTGAATTTAACAAGTTCGACTTGTTGCGGGTTTAAAGCTCGGCCACACATGCGCGTTTTGACAGCGTAGGCGGAGCGGCAGCGGAGCGTCAGCGGAGCGCAACGATAGCGGTGCGCGAGTGCGGATTGCGAGCGGAATGCGCGCGGATTGCGAGCGGAACGCCAGCGTTCCGCCGGCGCACCGTCATTCATATCATTGCGCTCCGCTGGCACTCCGCTATCGCTACGCTATCAAAACGCTTTATGTGTGGCGGAGGCTTTATCCGTTTGAATCAAAACTGTGTAAACGTAATACATCACAATATTGATGATACAATGAATTTGTTCGAACAACAAGGTCAAACTTGTTAAAAGATATTTGATTGAATCAGCCAAACATATGTTTAAAACAAATTTGTATTATTGTCTAAAAATTGTCTTGTTGATTCAAATATATTTTTGATTCAAATGACGAGTAACTTGTATAATGTAGGTATTAGTTACACTTAACAAAATCTAACTTGTTGTTTGAACCAAAGAACACGTAGGCGCTATTTTAACCAAAAAACTTGTTGAACGAACATGAAAACTGGTTGTTTTTTCTCTCAGTGTAGACAACGCTGTAAAATACTTATATTAGAAAACATCCATGACGTTCGAAGAAATGCCCTTACAGGGATTCGAATCTGGGATCAACGTCTTTGGCTCGTTCTATTCAGAATCGATATTCCACTAACAAGTTTAGTGCGCTTTCACATTATTCGGTCCGATATCGGAAGGATTTCAAAAGCAGAAATTAAATATGGCGTCTCCAATGTATAGGATATCGATCCTACATCTGATATCGGATCGGATAGTGTAAAAATGCACTAAGTTAACATACGTTTCACCACCTACATCACGTTTTCGTTAGATCATTTTTTAACCCCCGACGCAAGAACGACGTGTTTGTCTGTCTGTTTGTCTGTCTGTCTGTGTGTGTCTGTCTGTGTCATCGTAGCTCCCGAATGGATAAACCGTTTTAGATTTAGTTTTATTTGTCTGAAAGCTGATTTAGTTTTAGCCATCGCTTGAATCAGGTAAGAGTGATTGTGAAGTTTTGAAGACTACAATACAATACAATACAATACAAATACTCTTTATTGCACACCTCAATACACGAAACAACATAGCAAGTATAAACAACAACTTAAGAGGTAAAACAAGAGGCGGTCTTATCGCTAAAGAGCGATCTCTTCCAGACAACCTAGGTAGTGGAGAATAATAAATTTAACCTTGTAAGTAGGTGTACTAAATGTAGACTTAGAGGAAATCTAGCACAAACTATACTACGCAAAACAATATACTACACACATAAAAATAAAATACAATACATAAACATACAAATACATATATATATATAACAAATTATATGCCAGCTATAGGGGACATAAGTCTATCAAGGTATCATTGATCAATGATGGGTAAATGAGAAAAATGCTCATTTACCAGGTTTTGACAATGACCAGTAGTTTCAAGCCTCGCTTAGCTGGACGCTCGCCCGTTTTATTTTTAGCCGACTTCCAAACAGGCACCATATTCGTACAAATTTGGACGTTACATTATTTTATGCGGTTGAATTGAAAAGCTTTGTATTAATGCTAAGTGTAGTATTATCGCTAGTTTGACGCTGACTTACTTGCTAGCGTTTCCCGAAAGTACAGAGTGACTACATACATATACAACGTGTTTCCGGTATCATTCAAAACCTCAGACACCCCAACTGATTTTTATTTTCTTAAACTCATCTAGAGTATTCATCTTTTAATCTGATGGTTACTTTTTTTTATTGAATTTTTAATTTTCTGTACAGCTTTACTTGACTTTTAGCTCTACACTCAATAAAATAATTGCTAACTACCATCATAAACCATTAAACTATTTATTTGTGTACGTTACTGCAACGATATAAGGTTTACCAATAGACAGCTAAGATGCCACTGTAAAACACTTTAAAGCTTTGTCACAGTAAATTTCAAATTGGACAGGTAATCGCAGTAAGCAAATTTAAACCCAACATTCAAAATGACAAGGTTGTAATTAGGTACGAGTTCAATTTGTTATGACTTATGATAAACATTAAAATGAAATTGACAAACAATGTCAAACTCGTAGCAGAAAAAATAATTGTCCAAGTAACCAGCCAGTATTAATACCCCCAAATACTGAAAAAGGTAAACAACCTCTAGCAATGCGATATACACAATGTTACGATACAATAGAATAGGCACATAAAAAATAACTAATAATACTAATTTAAATAAAAATATTACCCCCATCAAGATATAGCTCAAACGATTCTACTCTCGATTCTGAACAAACGGTTTTCAGGTTTTTAGTGCTAAGTGAAACACGGTGTATAAATATTAAATTTTCACCACACCAACTGGTAAAGGCTCTCTTTGTTCTTCGAAAACAAAATTGCATTTTATTAACAAGAGTACAAAGTAATTTCATACAAATTTCAACTTGATTTCTTAAGCTAGCTGGTAAAATTTACCTATAAATGATGATTTTTAATCATAAAAATGGAATAAATGGACTAATTTTTTGTGCGTGTTGGTGTGGTGAAAAATTTGTTTAATCTTAGTGCCTTGAAACCCTCGCAACGCTCAGGATTACACTTTCTGAACCACTCGCTACGCTCTTGGTTCAAAATTGGCACGTGCGGTTAAACAACAACTTTGTCCCCTTGTAAAACAAATAACTGTTATCGATTACAAATTATAATTTCCTTTTTTTCGGACATGTATTGTAATGTCCTATTATCTTTAAGATGTAATCGTTTTGAAGTTTCGTAAAGTTACTTATTACTTGAAATAACTCTTTGAGAGACAATAACTTGTACCGAAAGAGTTTTGCAACACGTTTATAAAATTATCGTGCAATAAAAGCGATTCGTCGGCAAACAGTGTGGTCGCTAAAGAGTGCTAAAAGCTCTGTAAGGCTTGGGGCACACTGAGGTGCACCGTATTCAAAGATGGAAAGCTGTTTCTGAATTATTTTAGAAGCATTAATAATTCTAAAATAATTGACGACCGGTCTGGCGTAGTAATAGCGCGAGAGGGCAAAGTTGTTGTTTAACCACACGTGCCAATATTGATACCCAAGCAAGCAAAAGGTTAAAAGGTTAGGTTAAGCAAAAAAGGCACGTAGGTGGCACAAAAATTGTGCCAGCGAGTGAAACACACAATTTTTCACCACATAGGAATTTGTATGAAATTACTTTGCTGTTTTATGGATAAAAATTTAAATTTTGAAAAAAAAAACCCGACATAGTGGACCGATTTTCATGAAACATGGTTAAGAACACTCCCGACTAACCCAGCTTTCAAACAAAAAAAAACAAAATATAAATCGGTTGATCCGTTCGGGAGCTACGATGCCACAGACAGACAGACACACACACAGACAGACACGTCAAACTTATAACACCCCGTCGTTTTTGCGTCGGGGGTTTAACAACTTTGATATTCGTTTTTGAAGTAACAAGAAGCCTTTACCAGTTGGTGTGGTTTTTTTTTTATAAATGGGCTTACTCTTGGCCAAAGACTAGCCGAAGGCAAAGACGTGGCCTACGACGGAGTGAGCTCGCCCAGAAGATGCCTGTTCACTCTTGATTTGGTTCTTGATTTTTGTTGGTGAAAAAAATATTAACGCTCTGTGTGCCCCCGCCCTAACAGCACGTAGGCTATCAATAAAACAAACAAACATACCGTTCTCGTGTTACTAATGCATCGGGAAGTTTTAAACGACCCTATAGGTACTTTAAAGTATGTGGTTAGTCATACTTAGTGCTTATAGGACAAGTTTGACTCTGTCTTACTCAATTTGAGGTATACAATACAAAACAAAAACAAGGTATACAATACAAAAAACCCCCGACCGCGACATAGTTTACCGATTTTCATGAAACATGGCTAAGAACACTCCCGACTAACTCAACTTTCAGACAAAAACAAATCAAAATCTCTGTCTGCCTGTCTGTGGCATAGCATCTCCCGAACGGATGAACCGATTTTGATTTAGTTTTTTTTTGTTTGAAAGCTGAATTAGTCGGGTGTGTTCTTAGACATGTTTCATGAAAATCGGTCCACCATGTCGCAGTCGGGGGTTTTTTCAAAATTTTAATTTTGTGGTTATATTCGAAAACCTTAACCTAACTTTGATTAAACATCTGTGAGCGAGTATTATTCTTTCCATACATACATACATATAATCACGCCTATATCCCATAAAGGGGTAGGCAGAGCACATGAACTATTTAAGTATCAGTGCCACTCTTGGCAAAAAGGGGTTGAAAGAAATCCAAATTGTGACATTGCAGTGACAGGTTGCCAGCCTCTCGTCTACGCCACAATGTAACCCATATCCCACAGTCGACTTCAGCTACGACACCCACGGGAAGAAAGGAGGTGGTGAAATTCTTAAGCCGACACCACACGGGGATTTTCTGTTGCTTTTGTTAGCTCTAGTTACCACTGTCACCTTTATTTTAGTAAAATTTTACTTAATTTTACTTGACAATAGAGGACATTGAAAATTTTAGAGCAATTGAGTGGATATAAAATAGTTATTTGTTATACAAGGGGGCAAAGTTGTATTTTATCGCCGAGTGTGGAATTCTTTTCGCTCGCTCTCGCTTCGCTCGTGGTTCAACTATAGAATCCTTTCACTTGCTCGTTTTTTAACACACGAGAAGTAAAATATATTTGCACCCGAGTGTAACACAAAACTTTTTCCCTCACTATAGCGAGGAAACTACAACGCAAAAAATGCGTTTATCACTGCTTCCGGTAGTTCCACAGGTGGTAAATCATCTTTATTACTAGATTCACCTCCTTTTATAAATTTTAAAGCAGTTAATTTGACTTTATTCAAGGTCAAATTACTTTACCCGCTAGTGGATAAAATGCGTTTTTACCCGCTGTTATTAAAGGACAAAAGACGTGTTTCCGAGCTAGTGAGGGGGAAAAATCTTTAACCAACTCGCACTTGACCGTATTCAAATAAGTATGAGTTTGTCATTTGGCCTACACTAATTAGATTAAAATAATACTAATTATATTAAGCGGGAATCAGACCGGAATAATGCCATTGACGAATTCATAAGGCTTTGGTAATTGTGGGACGTGGGACAAACTCTGTTAGTGGACTAAAATATACACTAGCTTTTGCCCGCGGCTCCGCTCGCGTTAGGAAGAGACAACCTAAAACTTCAAACTTCAAAATTTTTTATTGCCACAATAACTTATTAAACTACTACATATAAATACTTAACTAAACTTATGAACTAACTAATAATAAGCTTATAATATTGTGAAGCAATAGGGTCTCAGTCTCAACCTAACCACAAAATTAAAATTTTGAAAAAACCCCCGACCGCGACATAGGTGACAGATTTTTATGAAACATGGCTAAGATTACTCCCGACTAACTACGCTTTCAGACAAAAAAAACTAAATCTAAATCGGTTCATCCGTTCGGGAGCTACGATGTCACATACAGACACACACAGACAGACAGACAGACAGACATACACACAGACAGACACGTCAAACTTATGACACCGTTTTTGCGCCGGGGGATAAAAAAGTAGCCTGTGTCACTTTCCATCCCTTCAACTGTCTCCACTTCAAAATCACGTCAATTCGGAGCGATGTTTTGCCGTGAAAGCATGCGCGGATCCAGGGGGGGGGGGGGGGGGGGGTCATGGGGGTCATGACCCCCCCCTGGAGCCTAAGTTGGCCATACAAATAGAACACGTGATCCCCCCCCCCCTGGGGCCTGAGCCTTTACCACGTGACCCCCCCCTGGGCACGAAGCTGGATCCGCGCTTGCGTGAAAGACGGACATACAAACAGAAGTTTGTTATTTGTATTACCTATGGATATTATAAGGGTGAATCAACTTTTTCTTGCCTGTTATTGCCATGGTTACGGTCCC
Source organism: Leguminivora glycinivorella (assembly GCF_023078275.1). Lineage (NCBI taxonomy): Eukaryota > Metazoa > Arthropoda > Insecta > Lepidoptera > Tortricidae > Leguminivora > Leguminivora glycinivorella. The sequence goes on from NC_062994.1 coordinate 1,636,175, forward strand.
CTGAGTCACGCTGGTTTTATGCAAAGTTATGCTACTGAAATTATGCAAGCATGCATGTAGTCCATGTTTGTGAGTGGCAAATTAAGAAAATGGCTTGTTAACACCAGAAAAATGCATGTTTGCAATAGTTTATGTACCTGGTATAATTTTCCATAAAACCAGCATGACTCAGGGGACCGTAACCATGGCGATAACAGGCAAGAAAAAGTTGATTCAAGCATTATGTATATTATGAATGCTGGAGGACGTACATTTAATCACACTTGTGACGGTTTTGATATGACCGTTCGTACTTACTCGTATATTACACCGGTCAAATCTTACATGAAAATCGGCTAAAAAAACAAAGTGTGATGTAAAGCTGGATTTTTGGTATGTTATTTGGAGTCCTTGGGGGAATGTAAGACTATATTTTGCAAGCAAAAAAAAAGTGTGCTAACTTCGTAATTTAAAAAAAAAGTAAAAAAATCGGACTTTTTTTGGTTTTTATTTTTTTATTAAAAAACTATGCGTTTTTGGTCAAAAGTTGCTTTGTAATGTTGAAAGCGCATTAAATTTCAAACAGTTTGACATCTTCTTTATCAATGCCCGTCAAATAGTTTTCGAGATATGAAACGTCAAAAAAGGTTAATTTTTGACGCATTTATAAAATGTAGCGTTTTGCCAATATTTTTAGACAAACATCTGCAAAATACTTCATGATATGATATATATTGCAATATAACATTGTATAAAATTTATTTTGCTTTAGTTTTAGTACAAATAAAGGTCAGTAAGACGAATAGTTACTTTGGTAAACAAAAAAAATCTATAAATAGAGAAGCCAAGAGTCTGGTAGATTGGTTAAGGTAAAATAGTTTACGCTAAAAATTTTAGGTTGAAAGTGCTATCTATTCGATCTCACTTTCTTTGATATACGTTTATCTGAAAAAATTGTCTAAGCTAACTTTGCATCGATTTGACTATTACTAATGAAGAAATAAAATACAGTAAAATTTTGAAGTTTATAGTAAATTAGAAAAATAAAACAGAATTAGTTACATTTTACTTTTTCCTTTTTGAGGGTCCTGCATGGTTCTGCATCTTGATGGCACAACTCCTGTAGTGATAGAAAGTCCACTTGAGTTGTATTTGACCACCAATTGCTGTGGAATAAACTACGGGAACGGAAAGCGCCCACGCCAATTATTAAGATACTGGAGAAGTGGTATTCCCAGCAGAAGAACGTAGTAAGATGGAAGTCAACTCTGTCCACAGCCAGCGGGCTAAATTGTGGCGTGAGACAAAGAGGCAGTATGTCTCCGGCTTTCTTCATGGATGGGCTGTCGCAGGCTTTGACCAGTACCGAGGTTGGCTGCTCCATCAATGGGCAAATGATAAATCACATCGCATATGCAGACGATATGGTCCTACTAGCACCATCTGTGGGAGCTATGCGTAAGTTACTTGCAGAATGCGAGAGATACGCCAGCCAGCATAACATGAGATACAATCCGGAGAAGTCTGAATTTATACTCATGGAGGCAGCACATATGCCCACACATGTACCACCTCTTTTGCTTGATGGAGTTCAATTGCGGAGAGTACACGAAGTCAAATATCTTGGCCACATCTTGTTGTCCAGTTTAAAAGACCAGGAGGACATAGAAAGGCAGAGGCGAGCCACCGCAGTAAGGGCAAACATGTTGGCTAGAAGATTCGCCAAATGTAATGACAGCGTAAAAAGACAGCTGTTCCTCAGTTTTTGTACAAGCGTGTATACTGCCGAGTTATGGTCCGACTACACCTGCGCGGCGGTGAGAGACCTGCGCGTGCAATATAACACATACTATGTACTGATATTTCGTTAAACGGAGAATACTATGATTCAGGCACGTCCACGACAACGCTCGTGAGATTGCATCGATGTTATTGACCCTCAGTGGTATGCTTTAAAAACCAGTCCGTACAAGAACAATTTCGGAACAATCTGATTCCCTCAATCTGAAAACCCTCAGTTGAATCTCACTCATTGTGAGATTCAACTGAAGGTTTTCTACTCGTAATATATTTTTTTCCGCCAAGCGGCGATCCTGAGGTCTTTCTGACCGTAAACTTAACTTACTAAATAAATGTTGATTTGATATACGCAAATATGTGTCTGAGTAATACTTGAACAGCCCCCAAATAATAATAATTCGTTCTCCGCTACGCCTCCTGTAAATATATGTAAACTATCCCATTTGGCCATTACCATCCACCGATTATTTCTGATCCAGTTATACTAGACTTATGATATAATCCTATTTTTTTAAATAACTCGCACTCTTTTGGTCTTAAATGAAAGCTAGTGAAATTTTCTACATTTTTATTTTACAATTTATGTAATAGCCTGAGTTGTTTTGCTGATATCTGTCTCAAAATATTAGCAAAACGAATATTTTCATAGAAAGGGGAAAAATGCTCTTTTTTGACGCTTCATATCTCAAAAAATATTTGACGGACATTGATAAAAAAGATGTCAAACTGTTTGGAATTTAATGCGCTTTTAACATTACAAAGCAACTTTTGACCAAAAATGCATAGTTTTTTAATAAAACGGCAAAAACCAAAAAAAGACTGATTTTTTTACTTTTTTTTTAAATTACGAAGTTAGCACACCATTTTTTTGCTTGCAAAATATAGTCCTACATTCCCCCAAGGACCCCAAATAACATACCAAAAATGCAGCTTTACATCACACTTTGTTTTTTTATTTCTCTTTTTGACCAGTGTATATATATTGATCGCATTCGCATATAAACATTTCAAGTTCCAACATAGGTGTATACATATACGTATATTTCATTGTTTGACGTGTCTGTCTGTCTGTCTGTGTGTGTCTGTCTGTGACATCGTAGCTCCGTAGTAATATATATGACTTTCTTGGCCGTATCAAAACTAAATCTAACTTTCAACAAGTTCGGTTATCAGAATCGGTCTACTAGTAAATTTATCGTGTCACGTATACTGCTGAAAGGTAACTAATTGCAGGAAAATACCTACAAATCAGACTCATCACGGGTTCCTTACAAAGTACACTATTTACGACCGGTCTGGCTCAGTCGGTAGTGACCCTGCCTGCTAAGCCGCGGTCCTGGGTTCGAATCCCGGTAAGGGCATTTATTTGTGTGATGAGCACAGATACTTGCTCCTGAGTCATGGATGTTTTCTATGTATATATAAGTATTTGTACATTATCAAAGACCTATATAACTTCGTATAGACGGCCAACGTCTAAGAAAAAAACGTACCTCAAAGCCATAGAGAAAAAGGTACGGTAGCCAAGATGGCGTTACACCTTTGGGGAACGCTCGGCTAGATGGCGCTAATATTAGTATTTGACATTTTAACACATATCAAGCTAAGAATACGGGTCAAATTGTCAAAACTGAGGTTCAAAAGTTTTAAGCTTGTGTCGAGAGATGGCAGTCTATGCACTGTGATTACACATTTTACTTTGACAGTAACTCTCTATAATACTCGATCCTCTTTGACATTATATATATCGTTGTCTGAGTACCTGCAACACAAGCCTTCTTGAGCTTACAGTGGATATCAGTCAATCTGTGTAATAATGTCCTATAGTATTTATTTATTTATTTATAGTATCTAACAAGGATTAAGTATATATAATATAGACTAGCTTATGCCCATGGCTACGCTCGTGTTAAATTCGAAAATTGTGGAATGCTCTATACAAAAATTCACCCCCCATTTTAGGGAAGTGTTAGGTTACTTAGAAAGACAAAAAAGTAGCCTATCGTCACTACTTTGAAAAAATATCGTATCTCACACTGCTCCTCAAAGTTAAAACGTAGTAAGTCTCTATGCATTCTATACATACTTACTACATTCTTTTCTTCATTGACAGAAGAAGATACTAGTTTTTTTCAAAGTAGTGACGCTATGTCACTCTCCAACCCTTCAACTATCTCCACTTAAAAAATCACGTCAATTCGTCGCTCCGTTTTGCCGTGAAAGACGGACAAACAAACAGACACACACACTTTCCCATTTATAATATTAGTATGGATTAGTATGGATTTACATACTTCATACTAAGAATCGTACCTCGATTTTTAGCGCCACCTATTATACCTACTATCATAACTACACATTTATTTATTTTTTCAAAATGTGTATTGACATGATTATCATGATTTTAATTAAAGAAATATGTCATTTGTTCTTATAAAAAATAAAAACACACAAAAATATTTGGGTAAAGTATGGTTTTGGCAGGTTTTGCCCACTTCCAGGCTGCGAATAGCGCCATCTAGTTTTAAGCCTAAAAGGCCCATACATTTCAGGGGTACGCTTTTCTAATTTCTATATGGCTTTTATTAAATAGTTAGTGGTATCCATAATTACTTTAAAATAAAGACAAAACATTCCTTTGAAAAATTAAGGACAAAATTATACTAGAAAAAATCGCTCATTCCTTTGCTCAAAAATCATTCTCTGCGACAAAATTATACCTTAATAATCATCTTCGTAAAAGTGGCCTTTAATTTGGGTACTCAAAACCTACGTTCTTATTTTGATCTAAAATAGTTAAATCATGATTTATTAAATATTACTCATAATCAGTAGGTACCTACTTTAGTTATACTCTAGTTAAAATGAAGCTAAATTATTATAAACGATATGTAGTTCAATAAATGAAATGTAGATGGCGCCACCAGTTTCAAAAACCCAAACTAACCAATGCTCACAAGCGCCTACTCGCATTCGCCATTATAAAAAGAAATAATTAAATAAATTAATATTTATTACAGATTGTTAAGTTTCTTCATGTGTATAAGTTAATGTTACAGTTTACAGTAATGATTTTATTTTTAAGTTAATTCTATGTTTTCAATGAAGAATTGAGGCGCATATGTAAGGATTTTTATATTTTTTAAATAGAAAACGGTATTATACTGTTTTACTATCATAGCAGTATGGTGATAATACAAGATTTTATTGAACTGTAAATTAAATCTAACTATAAAATCAAATATAATGCTAATTAACTGTAAGCTAAAGCTTGAAAGCTGTTTACAAAGTTGCTTATTTTAATAAATTAAAATAGTCTCATGAACATCAAAAGAGATAGCGCTAATGAAGTTTCCTGTAATATAATAATCCTAGCATTCCTTAACTAAGGTATTGTTACAAAGGCCTTTATTACTTAGAAAGGTGCAATATGAAACACACTACGAAGTCTATGAGTTACCGCTGCGTTCAGAGCCCCGATATTAATACTGTTGGGTCTCGAATAATACCGACGCTTTCAAAAGCTCTATAGCGAACGCGCCCCAAGGGGACGCGGCTGCGCGGCGCGGGGGGAGGGCAGTCGCATGCGTACGAACTGCATTCCAGCCAGTACTCCGGCCGCTGCCGCCCCGTGTAGACGAATCCACGTCGCTCCGCGTCCCACCCCCAATACAAAGAACACCTCAGTATTGTAAAAAATCTGTGATGTATTGATTAATTCCAACGTTTCCCCTACGTTTATGGATTAAAGCGTTATTAGTGAAGTGTTTAAACTAGTGTTCAAACGTTTTAAAACACGTATTCGATCGCTTTCGAGCGGCCACGTACCATGGAATTTTGCTTTATCGATGAATAGAATCTTACAGCGGACAAGAAATATGGTGGACTCGCAGCGTTGAAAACGGATTTGGTTGTGTTTTATGTGTAAAGTGTTGTGTTTTTAACATGGAAAAAGCAAGATAATGTGTCTGTGCACGGATTATGGATCGGTAGCGTCAGAACGGATGGATGCTAAATAATATTTCGATCGGATAATGCTGTGGTGAACTAAAGGCTACAGAATGGTGTCCCTCGGATATCTCGGGCTGCGCCAAACGCCGTGGACTGTCATCGTACTAATATTCTTCGTAGAAAGCGCTATGGGGAACCTCGCAAAGAGTTTCTACATCCATTGGAACACAACTAACAGCATATTTAGAATAGACAATACAGATCACGTCTTCGATCTGAATAATGGCAATCCCCAATTCGAATACGACCAAGTTAATATAATATGTCCTGTATATACTCCGGGGACTTTCGAGGAGGACACGGAGAAATATATAATATATAATGTGAGTAAAGAAGAGTATGATACGTGTAGGATAACTAATCCAAATCCACGTATAATAGCTATATGCGACAAGCCGCATAAGCTGATGTTTTTCACTATAACGTTCCGCCCGTTCACTCCTCAACCAGGAGGCTTAGAATTTCTGCCTGGTAAGGATTACTACTTCATATCGACGTCTAGTAAAGACGATCTGCATAGACGGATCGGCGGGCGTTGCCTGAGCCATAATATGAAGCTGGTCTTTCGGGTGTGCTGTAAGCCTGAGGAGCAGTCGCCCGTCCCCCGCCGCAGCCTACCCCACCCCCGCCGCCGCCCCCGCCATCTACCACAACAACCACGACAACAACAACAGTGATGACTACTATTAAGCCTAAGAAGACGCACAAGTACGACAAGACGCCTAACGAGGTTGTTAAGAGCGAGGAGTTGAGTTATTCCCGTGGGGCGGCGCTGGCGTCTTCGCTAGCTCTAGCTCTGGCTGCGAGTGCTGTTTTAGCGCCACTGGCTCGGTGAATGTGCGCCCGGACGCGTGCTCCGCGCCCAGACCTCCTCGGAAAACCATGCCCTGCTCACACCACGCAACTGCACACGCTACATCTCCGCCCCGACTCCCTAGTCTACTCGTGAACGGTTTGTGAACAGTGAACACTCAACGTGATTAGTTTAAGTGTATTGGGCCTACTAATTAATCTATAATACTGAGCTAGTTATGGACTCATTTAAATATATATATAATGTTAACATGTATAATGGTAAAATAGGTTTCTTAAACCATTAGGTATAAAATGCATTTTTTTATATTTTCATTAATGCAATGAAGATTGATTACGACTTAGAATCGGATAGGGATTAGGACGAATTAGGTAGTTTGTATTTAGTTCGAAAGACAATTTTTTTCCTGAAAAAATATCTGTTAGAAATTATTTATACGAAAAAAAGGGGGCAAGTTATGAAATTGTCCAGAAATACTGTGATTTTGGTTTTATTTAGGATGTAATTAAATCATTATGCTTTTATTATGTGATATAAGTCTACATATATATTGAAAAATGCAAATTTTCGCCTCAGAATATACTTTCTTTAACGACTGATTTCGCATTTCTGCTTTTTATAGATAATTTTAAACGAGCCAACTAGTAATAACTGCCTTGCTCGATATAAAACTAATTTAACAACAAAAGTCTTGCCAAAACACCTAAAATAATAATCAAGACTTAAAAAAATCAATGGTTTTATCGTTGATATTCATGATTCCACAATTATAAACTGTTTGGGTGAAATCTGTCATTTGAGTCTACAATTCTCTTAGATAGAATAATTTTCTTATAAAAGATTCTGTCAAAGTAACATGATTTTCTTTGATACAGAACCTTAAATATGAAATGACACAAAAATCTCTAGAATTCTGCAAATCATTTTCAAATATTTGTACGAAATTAAGAAGATGAAGACTCATTTGAAGCTGATTGAGTTTCACAAACAAATTGTGGAATTAGTCCAACAATATGACAATCGAAGATAGCAACGATTCTACAGTCTCATTTTTGTAAATTTTTACAACCCTTGCAGAAGTGGGACTATCAAAATCATTGCAAATTTTTAAAGGTTCATAAAAAAACCATTGACATGGAGATACAGCATTTAACACACCGTGCCATGAGTGTGTTGACAGACAAACATACAGATAGTCAAATAGTCGAATAGTTCAAATAGTCCGGGTTCAGTTAGCCATACGCAACTAGACAGATAATTTAGGTAGAATTTAAGAACGGAACTGTTGGATTTTAAACTATACTAACTACATTACCTGTTAACATAATTTAAAGAAATATAGGCCTAAAATTACCATATTAGAGTCTGAGCGATATACTTAACTCTGAGCATGGTTTTGCAACGAAAAATGTGGCATATTTTGAGAAAAAATAACATCTACCATGCCACTTCCATAATTTACTACCTACGTAAAAATCAGTGCAAAATTAATTTCACAGACTTCTTACTAGGTTAGTTAGTTACAAAAACGTTATTTTAATAAGTGAGATATTAAACATAACTAAAGTAGGATGACAATTTCTATCAGTAGGTAGGAACTATATTTCAACTCCCAAAACTGCATAAATAGTACAATAAAACCTAGAATTTTAAACAAATGGGAACTAGAAAATCTAAAATAAAATTTAAAAAAACTATCTGCTTGAAACTCTGTCACAAAATCCAAAAGATGTGACTTTTAGAGTCTCGGAGATATGGATTTAACTAGTCTCATAAAAATACCAGGAATGGTAAGCCTCTTTCAAAATTTTACTACGAGAGAGTCTGTTAAATATATATGTAGTTATATCTAAACAAACTATAAAATCTGTTTTATTATGTCAATTTAGGCTATAGACGGCATTTGGTCTGTAGAAATCATCAATACATTAAAACAAACAAATCTACGAATTTGAAAATTGACACAAACAAATTTGATAAATTCAATATTTTCTCGGTTGTTGGGCCATTTTTGGTAAATCTTTGAATGGTCAAAACCAATTTCATTTATATTTATTTATACAACCATCAGTTATTGCGATTTTAAGTAGTGTAGTCACAAAATGGGCTTATGCTAATTTTATTCATTAAAAATCGCCTATTTTGAATACCTAGTTATTGATAATACTAAATTTTAATCAACGACTACTTAAAAAGGCCTAAATTAAATTTCCACTTTATTTATATCTGTCATATTCATTTTTCTTTACAAGTGTCACTTACGCCAATTGTCTGTTACGACAAAACGGGGACCCGAACCCACGACCTATGCTTGCACTGGGCCAACCGGCCAAACCCGTTACTTGATTACAGTTATTTGCATTGGCCGCCATCTTGGATTTAGGGTGCCTTATGATAATACTTTGGAACTCAATATCTCTTGATCAGAATGGCGATTTATTTCTTGAAAATATAGACCTGTCGTATAATTAAAAGTTGTTTTAAATTTTAAACTGATATTTTCATGGCTGGCATTTTATTTGACACAACAAACAGACATCTATAAGCTTTAGGGCTATAAACTATTTAATCGGAAAATTTTGTATTTATTTATTTTGGACGAATAAAAAAAAACAGCATTATATCAGGTAACTTCTTTTTCGATTTCGTAAAAAAAAGTCTACTAAAATCTTTAAAGGCATTCTCCAGAATATGCAGTTAATATAATTTATTGATCCCCATATAATCAATTCAATATGAGACAGCAAAACTGACAGACAAAGATAAATGGTCCTCCAGGCCGTTTTTGACCCATTCACAAAAGGAATGGTAACAATTATAGAAGCAGGTAGAAACGTCCAAGAAATTTGAGAAGAGCCCAGCATTTGTAGGTTTATTACTCTAATTTAAAAAGTAAAAGTGGGACTCGATGAAATAGAACGGGAGTATCCAATTACATCGGACATTTTGTTTTTAATTTGACATCGTAAAACTAATTGAAAACCGAGTTTTAAAAGACCTATTTGCTAAAGATGTAAAAGAAAATAGCAAAGAATTTAAAAATAATTTTGTGGTTTTTATAGCTGTGTTTTGTGTTTATACTTTCTTGATAAGCAAGTATAATTTTGCACCTGATGGTATAAATGCTATAGTGGCTTATAAACGCAACTATGTTAGTGCCATTTGTGTTGCCGAGACTTCAAAAACTTGTTTAATCCTTTTTCGTAGAAGCCCATACGTGTCTCTCGAGAAGCTTTTTTTACATATCTCAATTTCTTACATATTTTCACACGAAATGATTTCGCTTACAGTAAAAATCTACTGTAAGAAAAATTCTTTAAGAAGAAATGTTGTAAGTGATGACATATTCATTTTAAACGTTTAATGAAATGATATGTCATTAATTTACAAGATACACAAGATTTATAACACGTAGATTAATGAGAATAATCAAATTACGTTTATTGGCTTCAATATACAGTATAAAAATGATTATAAACATTAATGGAAAGTACCTAATAACTATTATCAAATAAAAGTGTGCTTGTCATGTTAGAATTTAGATACAAAGAAAACAACACAAAATTTTCTTTGTAACTGAATGATTCATGAGATTTATTTAAATTATTCACACCTATTATAATTTTAAAAACTTGGCTTAGTTATGAAAATACTATTCAGATTTATACAATATTCTAACACCAATTGCTTATATCGTTATATAATATGCAAAATTGTCGTAACCGCCATTTTAAAATCGTAAAATCCAAACCAAAACTTCGTCAAATTTGTTAAAACAACCTGAACGCTGACATTGTCTTAATGCATTGTGTTCTAAACACAGCATTAATGCTCTTTTATGGCCCCAGGCTATTAAGCTTGCTTACCTTCTGAGTGGATCTATTTTCATTTCAAACTAAACAAAAATCTTGCAAAACCAAAACGTGGTAACTGACATTGCTAAGGCAGTCATTTACGTCATTTGAATTTTTGTATGTTTGTAAAATTTTAAAAGGATAGTCAAGATATATTTTATGCTAACAAAAGTTTTGGAATTTTGGTATAAAGGTCACCCTCAATTTTAGTGAAGGAACAAAACAAATTGAAGCAAATTAATGGAAATATGTAGTTAAGACGTTCTGGATATTTTTAGTAATTTGACAGAACAGGTAGAATCAATCTAATCAATTTACGCTTGTCTGGATAAAGTGTGAGACGGTCAATTGGCCATCTTAAAGTCATAATTTCATAGAAAGAAAACTTTGTGATAACATTTTCATACTACGTCTCTGATAAGCTTTGCGAAGTTATTTTGACTCAACTCTAGACTACTTAGAATAAAACAAGTTTTGCGTTAACTACAACGAATTTTCAATATAAGTTACCTAATGCTAATATTGAATGTGAAGATTTCTAATCTTTTTGAAATTCCCAAGACCTACTCAAATAAATTTACCTAAATTGAAAACTTAGCAGACTATTTTTCAATTTTACTTACAAATTGAATATTACGCTACGCAAACATTTAAAAATTGTTGAATTCTTCATTAAAACTTGTTTATGTCACTAAATAAACAACTAAACTGTGGAATGAATTGTCGCCTGCGGTATTTCCGGACCGATACGACCTTCAAATCTTCAAGAAAAGAGCGTACACCCATCTTAAAGGCCGGCAACGCACCTCCAACACCTCTGGTGTTTCGGGTGTCCATGGGCGGCGGTGATCGCTTACCATCAGGCGACCTGTCTGCTCGTTTGCCTCCTAACCCATAAAAAAAAAACATTTTTCGAAATTAAAAAGAAAGTTTACATAAACTTCCCATCCTTCTATCCAGATGTCTCAACCGGGCATTTGTTTAGGGTTTTGGCTATTTTTGTTCCCCAACGAAGGATTGAGAAGGGATAATGACTAACCTGACGGTTATAATTTTAACCGAGTTTTAAACCTTGGATTATATTTCGGTGATTAATAATGAAAACTTCACAAGTGCAATTTACTGATGATGTATGGTCTTCGTCCAAAATAAAGTTAATCGCTTTTAAATGCTTCTGGTTGATGAAAACTCACGTTCGTATGTTTTGGCCGAAATTCCTGAGTTTTTAGTCTTACGAAATGCTTAAAAACTAAAATTAATCCTGCGTTTGTTTTTAGGATGTTATAATACATGTATGTCATAATCGTTTTGATGAGTGTTAATAAACAATGTCACAAAAACTTTGACATCTTACTACGCTTGTTAAAAAAAAAAAAAAAAAAAACATTTTTAATTCTCGCAATATTTCACTCAAAAATGCTGTAACTCCAAAATAGATTATCCCATTATTCATGTTAAATTAAATATGTCAGTTTTCATTTATAAAATGTCCGGTGACATAGGTTATTTTTCAGAAGTCATTTTCTTAAGAAATGGTGGTTAAAAGTTAAATGTGACATCAAAGAATCTAAAACCGTGATAAATGTATGACGGCTTCATATTATTTTCGCGGGATGTGGGCCGGAGAAGTTTAAAAATAGAATTTCCGATAGCTTTTACATCTTTTTAGGGTTCCGTAGTCAATTAGGAACCCTTATAGGTTCGCCATGTCTGTCTGTCCGTCCGTCCGTCCGTCCGCGGATAATCTCAGTAACCGTCAGCACTAGAAAGCTGAAATTTGGTACCAATATGTATATCAATCACGCCAACAAAGTGCAAAAATAAAAAATGGAAAAAAATGTTTTATTAGGGTACCCCCCCTACATGCAAAGTGGGGGCTGATATTTTTTTTCATTCCAACCCCAACGTGTGATATATTGTTGGATAGGTATTTAAAAATGAATAAGGGTTTACTGAGATAGTTTTTTGATAATATTAATATTTTCGGAAATAATCGCTCCTAAAGGAAAAAAAGTGCGTCCCCCCCCCTCTAACTTTTGAACCATATGTTTAAAAAATATGAAAAAAATCACAAAAGTAGAACTTTATAAAGACTTTCTAGGAAAATTGTTTTGAACTTGATAGGTTCAGTAGTTTTTGAGAAAAATACGGAAAACTACGGAACCCTACACTGAGCGTGGCCCGATACGCTCTTGGCCGGTTTTTTTTATGATTCAAAACGTGACACGTGTCGTATGGCGTAAGTGGCAATATATATTTTGGCACTTACAATAAGTATGCTTTATCTTATAACGTGCTGTAAAAAGTACATTGTTCTTACTTTGACGTACGATCATGACTCATTTTGGCTTATGATCGAACAAAGGACTTTTTGTTAATAAGTTAATAACTTAACAGTTCATTGAACAGGTTTTTTATACATTGCTAGAACCAGTTGTGCCAAGATATAAAACACGCCTTTACACTGAATAAAATACAAATTTTAATAAGGTAATGAAATCGGAATACTTAATTACAGAAAATCCAAGAAGTGGAATAAAAAGATAAAATAATCGCCCGTGGTTAGCCACAGACGTTGCAAATTGAAATCATTGTTACAAATAAAACCGTTGTGAACAAAAAGTATATCAATTGTGACTACATTTATAATGCGTTTTTAAGTGAGATTAGTTTTGTAGATTTCACGCTGGATAACTATATCATTTGCTGTTAAATTTAGTCTAAACTGGTGTGAATCATTATCACAGTGTTATCCGGCAGTGGTTTTTATAATACTTATGAATTTTTTTCTTAAGTATTATAAAAACCACTGCCGGATTTTTGTTAAAAACCATTGCCGGGTTGCTCTGATTTTTTTCTTCTAAAAAAGTAGATATAGGGACAAGCATATAAATAAAAATTATATAAACACAATGACTTCTAAAGCAAATTGTCAAAAAAAATATGTCAGCAGGTAAATCATTAATTCTCATGTTACGGCCTAATTTCAACAACGTTTACTGATATTATTTCATCGATTAAAACATGACAAATAATCATATTCTGTACAAGTGTACAACCAATGGCCTAATAATTTATTATAAAATAATATATTTTATTGTTTTCTTCAGTAAGGTGATGTTGAATATTTGTGGCTTTCCAATTCTAAAGTACAGGTGCTGCAAGTGCAGTGATCCTTTTTTTGTGAAATTTCAATCGAAATTATGCTAAAAAGGACATTATTTGAAGCAATTTTGCAACTGAACGCTTCATTTCAGTGTTTCTCCTGGGCGAACTCCATCGTAGGCCACGTCTTTGCGCTAGTCTCTGGCCATGAGTAAGCCCTTTTATAGAAAAACTATGTCTACAGAATGGCAAAAAAGAGTATCAATTAATAGGGGCGCCACCGTCTATGTCAACCGTTTTGCATGTGGCAACTATTGAGTCACCTTTGTAAAAAACAGTAAGTTTAAAAGTGGAAAATGTCTGCCTTGGGGTTGGGTTGAGGCCGTGAGTTTAAGTCTCACCCATGGCAGACATTTTTCCACTTTTAAATTTATTCTAAGCCTAATGGCATCGATTGCAGACGTTTCTGCTAATCAGAAGTTAAAAAATTAAAACAGTAAGTGTTGTTATGATCAAAAAATAGTTCAATTTCTACTTTTTTCTGCCAGGCTGTATTATGAGTATAGTTTAAAATCCAACAGTATGCATTTTATAGTATCTCTCTCATCTTAGTTTTCGATTAGTTGTGCTGTGTACTTAGATTTTAAATAATTGCCTAATTAAAAAGACCTCATTTTGAATCTCTATTGAAAATCAGTCCGCTAGTTTTAATTACATGAAGGCATAATAATTAAATAATATGTAGGTGGTTTCCAAACATTGGGGGATAATGTGAGTCCTTTATTAAGGACATAAATATGGGGAACTAGTTTTGTGTTATATTTAATAACAGGTTACATTTGAAAATGCTATATATTTTGGAGATAATAAGGCAAGTTATAGTTTATACAGTGATAGCGATAAAAAGTATGGCTATGTTTCTAAAAAGGATATTCAAATCACATGCTCGGGTTTGCTATTTCGATAGAAGATATATTATTTAGAGCGCTACGAAGAAAATTGAATCGTCGACTATTTATATCTTGTTTCAACCTGTTTCTTTTTTTATAATAAAGGTACAAGTAAATCGATATTAATTTTCCTCAAAATAACTTTTGCGTCTAAACAAATCTGGATTCCAAGTAATCTGCTGGTAAACAAGATAATTGTACAATAACAACTTTTTCCATATAAATTCGTTTAAATTAGCGTGTTACACAAATAAATGATTAAAATAAAATGGTTTAAAACGTACTATGCGCCATTTAATTGGTCTCATTTCTGTCTTATCAATTGCACTGACCATGAAGTATACAAAATTATCACAATGTTATTTATTACACGCATATTTAAACTTTATGTCAACTGTATAAACCTTACTTCCTCTAGCAACAATGTAACAAACAGATTTCCTTATCAAATAACTTAAGAAATTACAATAAAATAAATCATCTTCTGTTTGGAAACGACCTGCAGATAACCTAAAATAGTTTGTCATTTAATTTGACATGAATATTTATATGAATTGATAAAACCGTTTAAGTAATGTAAGATAGAAGAGTTACTCCTATAATCGTGCCTAATTTTATTGGTAATTTTTTGGAGCTTTATTTGCACATAAGTCCTTTTTAAAGTACATGGTAACCAAGTGTCAATCGTTTGTGTGTCTGTCAAATCAGATTAAACACAGAATTTCAGTATTAAGCTACAACTTGGAAAAAAGAGTAGAATATAATGTAACTGTAACTGTCTTTGTAAACTGTTTTGCATATGGCAACTATTGAGTATTTGTATTTGCACTTGTATGAGAACAGTTAGTGTTACTATGATAGGAAAAAATAGTGCCATTTCTACTCTTTCCCGCCAGGCTGTATGAAAATTAATCACATTTGAGCATTTTTTTTTTTGCCATTTTTTTATTTTGATTTTTTAGGGAATTTTAGGTCAATTGTATTCAGAATCACGAGTACTTTCAATCTCACTGGGAGACAAAAAGTGCCCCATACATTTTTGTTACTTTCCTCTTTTGTTACCCTTACCCCATACAACATGTACGGAAAATGGTAACACAATAAGAAAAAAACGTATGGGACAATTTTTTTAACTACTAGGATTGAAAAAGCTAGTGATTCTGAGTAGAAATAGCATTTTCAAAAATATCACATTCCATAAAAATGGCAAAAAATAAAGAAATGCTCATTTATTACCTGTAATAAAATAATCTTTACGTACAGAGGTGGTTCGTAAAAAGGTAATTATAAAGACGTAAAATAAAACTGGATCTTATCGCTAAAGAGAAATATCATTAAAGTTACACCAACAAACAATCTCTATAAAACATTCACACGATAACGAATCAACTTGTAACGTAATTAGAAACACACGAACAAAAAATAATAAAAAAGTAACACGGAAGCATATTCAGATTACATATGTTATGACAAATATGATAGTAACATAATTTAATATCAATATTTTCAAAGCATCACTTATTAATGAACAATTTTATTTAAAGTCTCTTGATCTCATTTTTTTTTATCCTAATAAGACAAAATGTGATCAAGTATTAGTATGCAATGTGTTTCTAGTTATTTGCATTCCGTTACCGTAATTCACAATAGTATGAAAAACGGTAACGGAATGGAATTATTTTAACACAAAGACAAGTATTTAATACAAGGAACAATTCAATAAAATGACACTAATATCATGTTGATATCATATTTAATATGATTTCTAAACGGGAAACTCATAAATCATACAATAAAACAGCATAAGTGACGTTTAATAATTTATAGCTTTCAACATTAATATGTGGCCAGCCGCCATATGTCACACAGGCGACATTAAATATTTTGATTGAATTCTAACACCACATGTTGAATCATGTTTTCTTTAATTTGTATGCTATAAAGTTTTTAATTTATACTTTTTACATTTCGTCGTAACAGATGTTGCCTTCATGGTTTAAATTTTTGACTTAGATCTTGAAATTTTTAGAATCGTGTTTATATCAACAGTCAACATAAAACAGCTTTTAATAGGTAATACTAATAAATGATATTAAAATATCTATATTTGACGTATAAATTGAAAAACCTCAAACTAAAAGTATGTATGTATATCAAATGTGATAAAACACGTCTTAAATCAATAGATGGCGTTTTTTCAGCATATTTTGCTCGTTATGAAATTAAGTCTCATATAAAATTCATGAACCTAGGTATATTAAAGCGTGTGGTGAATTTATAATATTTATTAATAAGCAATTAATAAATATTATATACTTTATACTTTATTTGTAAAAAAGGACAAAAAACATGATCTAAGAACACTTAATTTAAACATGTACGTTGAAAAGGACATTAAAATCTAGCTTCATAAAATTAAATCAATGAAATGTTTAATTTGCTCAGTGGTGGTTGTTATTAATATTTATACGATCCCATTCCATTTTTTATAATCACCGTATTCTGCTGAGTGAAATTTTTACTAAAAAGTCCATCCAGTTTTATATTTTATATTCTACCAGTCCTGAATTATATAAAACTTAGGTTAAATTCTTTGCGTTTTTGTGTAAATGGGTATTTATTTAAACTATATCTTTTAACTCGATTGAAGTAAGAAAATGTCGCTTACAGCAATCGATTTAAAGGTAATAAATATAGTCTTTATTTGTCCGTAGAGCAGCCATTTTATAGTCTGGTTTTTTACGATATGGCGTCGTGTTTTGCCACATAAATTCAGATTATACGTATTCCTTTGGTTCTTTAACTCTTTAGATATTTTATTATTATAAAGTTGAAGTTATAAAGAGGGACATATTTGAAAATGAAGAGTTAAAATTGACCATTTTATGATTGCTAGCATACATTGCTGCAATCAGATAATCCTTAAATATAGTTCCTATAAAAACCCTCACAAATTTAAAATAATATAATTTTTAGTATTTTATTTTATTTCTGTGTGATTCAGGACTGGATAATTTTGTATATAATTAAAAACTATTTATTTAAATTTAGTTTCAAATAATTTATTTCCTATTGTAACTGTTTTATATATTCGCATTGGTGCTAATAGCAGTGGCTAAAATAGTACAATTATTTCATTTTAAGTAATTTATTTTATTGTGTTTGACTCATATACATTGGAGTTTACGATTCGGCCTATAATGTCGTAACGGACATATTTATGTCATTTACAGCAATTTTGTATAATACAATTCATTTTTAATAGAACACTAGAGTAATTCCAAGCTATGTTGAAAGCTATTTTGACAGCTCCGCTTCTAATATGTTATTTTAAACGCAAAATTTCTATAAAATTATGACGTTTACTTAACCCTTGCACAGTTAGTTTGGTCTGACTATCTTTATATCTTTTTCTTGAATTTTACATGTTATGATTGATCTTCTGTTGCATGGTGTGTTGTTTTCTCACGTTTCCATGTACAGTCAATTGTATTAATTATCGTTGCGGACAAGGTGCCAAAAGTATGTATCCACACCCTTAAAGACGTGTATATATATTTTTGATACTTTATCAGCATCTATATTTATAACTTGACTGATAGCGGAACAGCCTTTTTTTTAATATTTTTTTTCTATTTATGGCCAATGGAATCTTGCTTCTTACGAAATAAATAACAATGTTTATGAGTCTTTTTGTCCTATTCAAATCTGCTTTAATATTACGTACTTAATTTGTGAGTTAGTGCAAAAATTAGACTTAAACTAGCATGAGCTACCTCTTTCAAATGTTCTAAAGGTATTTTTATATAATAATGTTAATAATAAGCTCGGCACTGTCTTACATTACTGTAACGGTTTATACTATCCTAAAATAAATAAAAAAAAAGATTTTTCACATTTTCCTAATAAAAATGTTGGATATTTGAAATTGGATTTTAGTTGTGGATGTCGTTGTCACTAGGTTTTTAATTAGTAAAATATGAACAAATGTATGGTTAGTTGTTAAATTGTATGTAAATTATTGTGTGTTACATGTCACACACAGGCCTCAAAAATATCTGACACGATCTTAGTCCGTTTTCACACTATCCGATCTGACATCGGGTGTCGGAAGGATTTCAATGGAAAAAATCCAAGATGGCACCTGTAATGTATGGGATATCGGTCCTACATCCGACATCGGATCGGATAATGTGAAAACGCACTTATTGATGAAGCCACAAGAACGTGTCACACATTTTTATGGCCTTCAAAGAATAATTTTTGCTGGTGACTTATTAACATTACCTAAAAAAATGTAACAGAGCAATTCCCGTTAAGTTTGTACATTTGGATCACGTCTCCGATTTTGATAAAAATTGTTGTTTGTTACCGAACATGTATAGAAATCTGGTAACAAAAAAGGAAGGTTTCATACAAACTACATAGGACATTTTGGGAAACCTAGTGGATCTTGCTCAGCATCATGGACTCTGTCAGCCTACCAATTTTTATCAAAATCGGAGACGTGATCCAAATGTACAAACTTAACAGGAATTGCTCAACAAGACTTTTCTATAGCTGACTGTATTTTAGCATGTGGTTTGTTATGTTCTTGTATGTTGTATTTTTATGTATTTATATACCAGTTTGAATTATGAAATTTAATTACTAATGTGTCAATTTTGCCTGATTTTTGTCAGTTACGTAAAAAACATCAACGCCATTTAAAGATTTAAAAGTCGGCAAAATTAAATAATAATAAATAAATAAATAAATATTATAAGGACATTCTTACACAGATTGACTGAGGCCCACGGTAAGCTCAAGAAGGCTTGTGTTATGGGTACTCAGACAACGATATATATATAATATATAAATATACTTATATACATAGAAGACATCCATGACTCAGGAACAAATATCTGTGCTCATCACACAAATAAATGCCCTTACCGGGATTCGAATACATATTCTTGATATACATAATTCGTTTTAAAGTAAAAACAGAATAATACAATTGAATCATCTTTAAAAATGGGCCTTATTGTCTATGGCGCTTATGTACTGCACTACACAGCGTTGTTTTCATATCAGGGGGCCGATTTTTGAGTCTCACGCGTTTGAATTCAGAAAATTGTCACTGAAAATAATAGGCAATTCACCGTTTTCAATCGGTATTTTAGTGACAGTGAGACTCAAAAATCGGCCCCCAGAACATAAATTGTATTGGTAGAAGCGCCTATAATAAAGTCTGTTTTTATAAATGTCACAGATAAAATAAAAAATACATATACATACATACATACAATCACGCCTGTATCCCATGAAGGGGTAGGCAGAGCACCTGAAACTACTCGTTTCAGTGCCACTCTTGGCAAATAAGGGGTTGACAGAAGACGAAACTGTGACATTGAAGTGACAGGTTGCCAGCCTCTCGCCTACGCCACAATTTAACCCATATCCCACAGTCGACTTCTACGACACCCATCTAAAATAAAAAATAATACGCATAAATGTCGTAAATGACAATTAAATTACTGACAACGACATCTCAACATTATCATACTTAGGTAGGCAGCAGTATAGTGTTAAATATATTTTTTGCAGCTATAACAGGTATTTGCTATAAAAAACGCGGCCATAATGAAATATTATTTTACAATACTTAAGACAGAGCATTTTACTGTATATAAAAAATTGTATAGATTGTATTAATAATTGGAATAACTTGTGAAACTTTAAGGACCTAAAGGTATTTTAAGGTATATATACATCATCATGAACTATTAACAATTAATTGATAAATGCTATATACTTTAAAGTACTTAATATTGTTAGAAATGAACTATTTGATATAATAAGATTATTACAATGATGCGTATTTATAACTAATTTTGCAATATTTGACATAATATGTTTTGTACTATCAGTATAAAATGCATTTTAGCATTTTTATGAGTTTAATGTACTGTAAAAAATTATATGAAATATATGACAGGAAATATGTACTTACTTATGACATTTACATAGTTATATGAATGACTTGTGATTTATTTTTAAATTCTAGACAACATTTTTATGTTCATTTGTTTTTTTTATTTATTATTTTGGTAACTAAATAAAAAAGTGTGTATTAAATATCATAGTTCACGGTAAAAGCTTACGGAGGTTGGTACCACATTAATATTGACCCGATGTTATTAATAGCGTAAGGGCCAACCTCTATAAACTACCTACACATCATATTATGTATCTCTCTCACACATATAAGTTAGAAAGAGACTATCTAAAACAGAATTCTAACGCAGAATACTAAAAGCTTAGAGAATAAAATGGCGACACTTTATCGTCTATAAAATGCTCTGAATGCATTTTCTCTTCCCGTTTTGTGACTCTAATGTCCAGTTATCTATAGTCTCACTTATCTAAAGTACTACGTTTACTTTGGTAACCTAAGTGGGTCAGAATTTGTTACTTTGTCCTATTTAAGTAACTTTTTAAAGGTAGTATGCACATTTTTTTGTTCTAAGTTCCTCAGAATTTGTTATTTTGAAATTATTTATTGAAATGACGCATTTTGTCCCATTTAATTCGTTTTTCTAAAAAATATGGTCATTTTTATGATGTTTCTGCTCAAAATTGCAAGTTCCTTTGACAGTAATAGGAGAAATAAAATATTTTAAGATTATTCCATTCCGTTACCATTTCTCATAGACACTTACATTGCAAGACAGTGACGGAATGGAAGCATCAAACTTGTATGTAAATTGAGATTCACTTTTCATCTAATTTGATCAAAAGAACTTGTAATGTTGAGATTAAATTCTGTGTAAAGTATATAGATTTTTAGCCTATTTTGAAATGTCTCAGAACGGTCGCCCAAATGATTAGGTAAGGAGCATGAGGGTAATTCCAAAAGTCGTCTAATTACGAAAGTCTCATAAAAATCACCATTATTTCCATCATATGAAGATTCCCCTTCCGGAATTATCCGAGCATTTCTGTCATTCGGAATCACCCTAATGCACCTTATATCATATTTATTTATGGAGTGATTTCAAAAAATGGCTATTGGCTATCATTTATGTGTCTGGCATAATTTTGAATGAATTTGTATTTTTTTGTTTTCGTACGTATTTTTTGTGCAATAAAACGCATAAAATTATTATCTAGCTATTTTACAGACTTATGTTTCAAATTTTTGTATGCAAACTAATTTATTTATACAGAGTGGGGCCTGTAACAAAGGCGAAGAATTGAACTCTAGGCTATTCTCCTTATACTGATCAACATTTGTCCGGCGACTTTTAAAAATAACTTGTATTTTGATTTTTATCACCCTTGAAAGTTTTTTCTAAGAGGTAATGTATTGCGAATTCTGTTAAGTCTAAAGTGTGACAGACAACGTCAATGACAACAATAATGGCGTACATTGAAGCTAATATTTATTTTGTATGAAAAATTAAAAGTTTAAAGACTTCATAATTTTTAAAAGTCACTGAACAAATGTTGATCAGTATAAGGAGAATAGCCTACAGTTCAATTCTTCGCCTTTGTTACAGGCCCCACTCTGTATATTTTTAAAGATATTCCGTAGTGTAACTTACAATTTTAATAATAATAAAAAAAAAATGTCGTTTACAACAAATTGCACAGCTAGTTTCTTTACAGCAAAATGTCACTTATGTCGTTTTGGCAAATTGTAAAAAAGTCTCTGTCTTAAGTATTAAGTTACTCATTGGTTAAGACAAATTGTAAAATAGGGGAAAAGGGGGTTAACTGTACCTACTAAGTATATTAAGGTCTGTAAATATGTTGATTAACTAAGGTAGACCCTGTAGTATTTATTTGTACGATTTGGGCCTCTGTTGAAATCCAAAGTTTTTAATTTATTTTTCGACCAATAAATGTTGGAGAGAACTAGTTTGTGATTTCATTTCATCATCCATCATCATTTCATCATCCATCCATCATCATTTGATCAGCCATCTTGCCGAGGGACTCAGTCAATCTGTGTAAGAACGTCCTATATGCGCTAGATCCTAGCACTAGACCCTACTCATAGTATTGTGTTCCTGTCGGTGAGTAAGGCTGCCAGAGCTCAACGAGGCGAGGGTGCGGTGTGATGGTGACGGAAGGACCCGCGGAACTAATTTGTTCCGTCTATTGTCCTTTGAATCGTCGGCAACCGAGACCCTCCTTGGAACTTGCACACTCTTTTTTGCTGTACACAGCAAAAGGGAGTGCACGAGTTTCTAATGGGTTGACAACGCGCACGTAACATTCCTTGAGTTGCAGCGTTGCAGGCGTCCATAGGTGACGGTGACCGCTTTCCATCAGGCGGGCCGTATGCCTGTTTGCCACCGACGTATTATAAAAAAATATTTTCCCCTCACTAGCTCGGAAACACGTGTTTTGTCCTTTAATACCAGCGGGTAAAAACGCATTTTATCCACTAGTGGGTAAAGTAATATGACCTTGAATATAGTCATTTTTTCTGCTTTAAAATTGATAAAACTGAGTTAATCTAGTGATGACGATGATTTACCACCTGTGGAACTACTGGAAGCAGTGATAACGCGTTTTTTGCGTTGTACTTTCCTCGCTATAAGGGGAAAAGTTTTGTGTTACACTCGGGTGCAAATGTATTTTACTTCTCGTGTGTTAAAAAACTCGCAAGTTCAGGATTCTATTCTCGAACCACTCGCTTCGCTCGTGGTTCAACTATAGAGTCCCTTCACTTGCTCGTTTTTCAATTCCACACTCGGCGTTAAAATACAACTTTGCACCCTTGTATAACAAATAACTATTATTTATTATCATCAATCATCATCATTCACTTGCTCTTCTCCCATTACTTGAAGTCGGAGTAGCAAATTTCCCTCCATTCCTCTCTATCACCGCTCATTTCCATACCTTTCACTCTCATATCACTCTTCATACAGTCCATCCATCTTTTCTTAGGCACCCTTGTGAATTTATTTATGAAGCCTTAATTGTGGAACTTTGTCAAAGTAAAGCTACAAATAAAGTCATAAGAAATTTCTTACAGGGCATGAATTTGGCAAAGTTCCAAAATGTAGGATAGGTTAGACTAAGGTGAATTGGATCACAGGGCAAATTCGATCACCTATAAAAATATTGCTGCGTATTCACTACAGATTTGTAAGTAAATGAAGAGATTCAAGGTAAGGTGCATTAGGGTAATTCCGAAAGTCGTCTAAATTCGAAAGTCGCACAAAAATCACCATTATTTCCAGAAATTACCAGAGCATTTCTGTCATTCGGAATTACCCTAATGTACCTTAGTACTAGGTAGGTATGTCATTTTAATGCGCACAAATGAAATTAGTTAGGCCGATAGTCCACTATCATAAGTTTATCACAGAAATATGATCATAGGTCTTTATGTCTCCCTTTTTCTCCAACGTGAAGAAAAAGGACGGCATGTTGCCATGATCATATTTCTATGACAAACATATGACTATGGAGTTATGGACCTTAAAATGGTGGTTTCGTGCATACAAGAAAAAATCCAGATTCAATTCGATTTTGATCTATCCACCTTGACATACATTAATCACAGTGATAATTAGAAATTAAAAATTAATAATAAGGTAATTTAGAAATTTAAAAAAAATGGCACCACTTAATAATTATCGTCTTATATATGTATGTATTGTGGCGATTTCAAATAAAAAAGGCACTTAACCACATTTTGCTTATCATAAAAAAAAATATTTAATTCCATTTTTTTTTCATAAGGATGAAATTTTACCTAGCTAGCGGGCTAGTATTGTATAAAGATAGGTATGAAATACGTTTTAATAACACAGGGAGCTCACTCTGTTTAAATAGGTGCAATGTTAGACAGATTTTATTATACTATTAAGTTTAACCGGTTGTGTGTGTAGCCGCCTTTAGAGTGATTAAGTCTGAACAAGGATTGTTGTTACGTAATTATGATTGCATCGGCTATCGGCATCCGATCTGGATTAGCCGATTCTGATTTCTAATTTTGATATTTTTATGATAATTACCTACTTAAAACCTGGGTGCGCAGCCAAATGGCACAAACGCTCACGAAATGCTCACAAAACGAAACGCTAGTAGATATCTATCTCTATCGCTCTCGCGTATTGGCGCGTCAGAGCCAGACTACCTTTCGCGGCGTTTCGTTTTCGTTTCGCGTCGGAGAAATGTCATTCGGCTACGGGGCCTGACGAGAAATATATGAATATTGTCAAGAGGGCGCTGTTATTCTGATGTGTGCGGTGACAGTTCAGTATAGTATGAAGAAAATAGTTCTAACTAAATTCCGCAAGATGGCGCGTAGACGTATATATTTCTCTGTGAGTAGCTGAATGCACAAACGCTCACGATAATATCTCTTTCGTAGCTATCTATCTCTATCGCTCTTGCGTATTGGCGCGACAGAGCCATAACTACCTTTCTGCGACGTTTCGATATCTGGGGCCTGGGGTAATGCTATTTATGAAAAATGATGGCTAGTAATTTTAAATCTAGTGGTACTGAATGATTACGAGTATGTTAGATATTATTCAACGAAATTCACAAAATCGAATGAACGACATTAAAAAATCAGCTCTCTGCCTCCACTCTGTCCGCGACGAGGCATAAAAAATTGATTGAAAAGGTAGGGGCAAAGGTTTAATTCTCAAAAAAAAATTGAATTTCCCGCCATTTTAGTGCTAAGCTTTGGTTGACCGTCTAATACCTCCCCAAAACATGAAAAGCGGTAAGTAGGCCAGACCGTCAAAACTCTATGTTGATTTTGGTATTAAATCAAATCTCAAGGACAGAGCCAGAAGGGAAGTGACTGCAGTGTGCCATCACTGCGACTGCCCGGAGGATACTACACAGCACACTCTGGAAGTCTGCCCAGCATGGGAGGAAGGACGCAGAATCTGAGGCGCGCTATGTAGTGATTCGGAGGGCATGAAATCCTCCATAGATGTGTTCGTGGCTGCGGAGGTTGCGGAGGAGTGCCGAAACGTGCCTGCGACCTCGTCCTATAGCCCTGAGGCGGCAATCGAGGGGTTTTAGTGGGTAAACCATGGGTCTCAGTAGCTTATATGGGAGTCCCACTGTCCCACATAACCATCCCAGGCCGGTCCGGAATGCGTAAAGCATTTCCTCTCTTAAAAAAAAGAAAAAAATGTTATGCAATCAAAGTCTAATCAGATTCAAAAATTAGAATAATCCTCTAGAGTACTAAAACTAGTACTAATTCTAACACAAGCAAACGAGTCTATCATTCTTTTATAGGTACTTTAACCTGTAACCACCCAGATGCCTAATAACAAAAGGATTCTCATTTTACTTTAATTCTAATTTAAATCTAGGGAATCTAAATTGACCGTAACTAAGGTAGCCCTTAAAGCAGCGCGCTGATGTCACTACCATCAGGAAACTAAACCGGTACTACAAAATCATCATCCTCCTTGCGTTATCCCATCATTTGCCAGGGCTCATGGAAGCCTGGGGTCCGCCTTGACAACTAATCCCAAGATTTGGGACTAGTCTTTACGAAAGCGACTGCCATCTGACCTTCCAACCCGAATGGTAAACTAGACCCTATTGGAATTAGTCCGGTTTCCTGACGATGTTTTATTTTACCGAAAAGCGACTGGCAAATTTCAAATGACATTTCGCACATATATTCCGAAAAACTTATTGGTGCGAGCCGGGGTTTGAACTCGCGACCTCCGGAACGAAAGTCGCACGTACTTACCGCTAGGCTACCAGCGCTTCCGGTACTAAAAATAAATTAATGCTTAAATCTGTCTAGTATGGTACTAGGTTTTTTTTTTGTATGTCTTTCCCATCACGGAACAATGGTGTTGCGGACCTTTGGGAGGCGTGCGCGGGGCCGAAGCCAACATGTAGAGGCCCTTTCGACACTTTAATGAAATGTAAGGGGTACACCGAGCGGATGTTGCCCTTGCCCGTATCATGGGACACACGCAGAGGCAACACCCGCCAGGGTGTATGGACTATTTGAGAGTTAATGGAAGTTACAAAATATACCACAATAGTTATTTGTTTTACAAGGGGGCAAAGTTGTTGTTTAACCGCACGTGCCAATATTGATACCTGAGCAAGCGAAAGATTCCAATATTGAACCGCGAGCGTAGCGAGTGGTTCAAAAAGTGGAATCTTGAGCGTTGCGAGGGTATCAAGGCACGAAGGTTAAACAAACTTTGCCACCGAGTGAAACACAAAATTTTTCACCACACCAACACGAACAAGATACCGACTATAAAACATCAAAATAAATCAAATCCGTCAATTTATTCAATATTTATGAAATGAAATGAAATGAAATGAAATGAAATGAAATGAAATGAAATGAAATGAAATATTTATTTTCCAAGTAGGCATATTACAATGCGCTTATGAACGTCAAATAAAACTACGCCGGCTCTAACCCTACGCCTCAGCCTCGAGAAGATTTCAGTCCCCCCTCAGTTGGAGGAGGGTATCCACTATGGGACCGGCAAGAAACTCGGCGGGCCACTTCTTTTCAAAACATTACATCTTATATTTAACATGCATTAAAAAAAAACAAGATACAATTTAATAAGCAAAAGTATTCATAAAAAAAAAATATTAACACAAGAAATTATACAAAGTACAAAGCTATTATGATTATTAATAAGAGATGTTAGAGATGTATAGAGTCTCTAAGTGTCAAAGTACATCTAAAAAAATTATACATGAAGAAAAAAACCGAATAACTAAAATAACTTTAGAGTTGTAAAAGACTCTTGTTGTCTTAAGCAAAGGAAAAAAAAAATATATGTATACTTAATCTACTTTTTTCCTTGGAGATGTATATGGTCTCCAAGAGTCAGAAAGAAAAATAAACAAACAAGGACCGAACAGAGTGCCTCAACGTAATCTCATTCAAAATTAATGTTACATAGAATAGCATAGCCCCTATTAGCTGAAACAGACCGGTCTTCACAAACAGCACCCGTTCACGAATATGGCGCGCATCTCAGCCTATGATTCGAAATCATCATTTTGGGGGATAATTTGACCGCGTCCGTAGGCGAAGCAGTGCTTCTTGACTCTAGTTACCCTACACGTGTCCCCTGGGTAGTGCTAAATGGTCAACAATTCCTTCGGGTAGTGGGGTTAATCAGTGGCCCCACGTAATTTCAAATCACTGATACTTTGCTGGTGGTAGAGTCCCTTTCTCTGGACTCGTCTGGTTGGCGACCACCTTCGCGTTGTAGTTGGCCGCAAAGCATCCTTCCTTGCTGATGTGTTCCGGTTGAGTGCGCGAAAACCAGCTCCTTCCCCGATCAACTTAGTCTCGACAACACCTGGTCTGCGTGGGCCTGTTCCTCGCTCTGTTGCTTCAGGCGTGTTTCTTTGGCATGGGGGCCAGGGAGACCCGGTGAAACGGTTATCCGCTGGCCGCCCGCTGGTTCGTAGAGGACCCGAACCCCAGCTTGTCCCAGCTGGGGAGGCTGTCCTGCCGCCAGTGTAAAAAGCCTTGGGTTGGTCGCTGCGCCGGACTGGGATCCCGGAGTGGAACGCAGCGTTCAATCTCGGGTCGGACCGGGGGCCCTTCCGTCCCCCGTGCCAGGGAACCACTCCACCTGCTGTATCTTGGCGAGATTTTGCCTCGCCTGTGACCTCGCTGCTGTCGATTCTATGTTGATCTGA
Source organism: Leguminivora glycinivorella (assembly GCF_023078275.1). NCBI lineage: Eukaryota > Metazoa > Arthropoda > Insecta > Lepidoptera > Tortricidae > Leguminivora > Leguminivora glycinivorella. The sequence continues at coordinate 1,664,371 of NC_062994.1, forward strand.
TCTGTCTATTATACCTGCTTCTCAATAATTATGCCTGCAAACAAAAAGAAAAAACGATTTACAGCGGCTCCACGTTCCACATTTTTAGTGGACGTTTGCAACATTAGGGGCCTCCACTCCAACTTGAACTCCGTCCACCACCACCTTGAGATGGACAGGCCGGCCTTGTTATTCTTGACGGACACGCAAATATCTACCCCGGCTGACATTTCTTACCTCATGTATCCTGGTTACACTCTCGAACACAAGTTCGTGTCTAAGGCTGGAGTGTGTATGTTTATCCGGGATGATATTTGCTGTCGCCGTCTGGGCCATCTTGAAGACAGAGACCTGTCGCTAATTTGGGCGCGTGTAGACCATGATGGCCACACTTATGTCTACGTATGCCTCTACAGGTCTCACAGCGGAGACTCTGAGACCGACCGTCTCCTGGAGCGCATACAAGTGGGATTTAATGAAGTTCTCGAACGGCTTCCCTCGGCAGAGTTCACAATTCTAGGCGATTTTAACGCCCACCACACTGACTGGTTGGGATCTACACGCACTGACTATGCCGGGAGAGCTGTTCTCCACCTTGCTGCAGCTTACGACCTTTCCCAACTAGTCGATGGTCCTACTCGAATTCCGGACATCGAGGACCACACTCCCGCCTTATTGGACTTAGTGTTGTCATCGCATCCTGAAAATCTCCAGGTGTCTCGCCTCGCACCCTTGGGTTCGTCAGATCATTGCCTGGTTCGCTGTACCGTATCCCCAGAGCAGATTGGGCAAAGTCGACCCCCTGGGTGCAGACATGTGTGGCATTATAAGACAGCAGACTGGGATGGGTTGCGGGAATTTTACGCGTCATACCCTTGGAAGCAACTTTGCTTCTCTTCGGATGATCCTAATGATTGTGCGGAACTCATAGCTGACACGATCCTCCAGGGCATGGAATGCTTCATTCCGAGCTCCTCAGTTCGTGTTGGTGGTCGTTCTCAGCCTTGGTTCGGTAAATCTTGCACTGAAGTCCGCAAATCTAAGTGCGAGGCCTACCGGGCCTGGGTAGCCGCCAGCAGAGTCAATGATCCGAATGCCTCCGAATTAAAGAAGCGTTATAACGCTGCATCCAGGTTCTGCAAGAAGCGTATTGCTGCAGCAAAGTTCCAACACACCTACAGAATTGGCGAGAGACTGGTTAGTCAGCCTGCTGGGACTCGTAATTTCTGGTCTCTCGCCAAAGCTGTTCAGGGGAACTTCTGTAAGGTCTCCCTTCCTTCTCTTCATAAACCTGACGACTCATTGGCTCATTCCACAAAAGAGAAAGCGAATCTCTTGTGTTCTCTTTTTGCGTCAAACTCGACGCTTGACGACGGGGGTAGCACACCACCCAGCATCCCGCGCTGTGAGGCATCCATGCCCGAGGTGCGCTTCACTCAAAGTGCAGTTAGGCGTGCACTTACAAAATACAAAATACAAAATCATTTATTCAGCAAATAGGCCACGGGGGCACTTTTACATGTCAACATTACAGAGTATTCATTAAAGTTAAACAAATGAAATTAATAGAAATATTAACTAAAAATATTAATCATAAGCAAAGTAGCTATACACTGATATAGAATTAGAGATGTATAAAGTCTCTAAATGTCATATTATTACTAACTATAATCAATACATAAAGAAAGTGCAAACAGATACAAAGATAAAAGAAATCTATAATACTTCAATAGTTGTAAAAGACTGAATATTACAAGTAAAAATATTATACTTAATCAAATAATCCATGGAGATGTATAGCGTCTCCAAGAGTCAAATTTTATAAAATTAAAATATTTAAAAGTAAAAACCTTTGTCAAATAATACAAAAAAAAAAAATACAGAAAATGAACAGCTAAATTACACATTTCAAGAGATGTACAAGTCTCTAGTTGTCAATCATTAAAGAACAAATCAAGTTTACAAATAAGGGCCAATCAAGGTTACAAATTAAGTTTAAAAATATAATCAAAATCTCAGAGATGTATAAGGTCTCTAAGTGTCCAAAAACTAACATTAACTTAATCAAACGACAACAAGGTCATTAAAGTAAGGAATCTATTTTAAAATAAAATATAATCAAAATCTCAGAGATGTATAAAGTCTCTAAGTGTCCAAAAGCTAAAATTAACTAAATTAAACGACAACGTGATGGTCTCTAGTGTCATCCTTAAGACATTACTTACTTAAGTTTAATTCTTACAAGAACCGAATGTAGTGTCTCGCAATCCGCTCAAAAGTAAAGTTAAATAATCTAACAAAACATGTGGCCCAGGTAAGCTTGAACAGACCAGTCTCCACAAACAGCACCCGTTCACGAGTATGACGCGTATCTCAGCCATCGCCTCCCTCAACCTCCATTCGGGAAGGTGGCGACCCGATCAACACGCCACCGTAAGCAAAGACTTTTAAGCGAGCATGACATGTTCAAGCTAACAGCAAATTGACAAAAGAAAAATCGACACAGTGAAACACGACATTAAGCTTGTAGGTGACATTAAAGAGGGCAACAATGCCTAGTATAGCTATACATAACTAATTACATGCTCAACGTGACTTAGAGATGTAAAGGTCTCTAAGGGTCAGTGTACTATCATACTTTAAATAAATTTTATATAACTACGCTATATAATGAAAACAAAAATCTTAGAGGTGTATAAGGTCTCTAAGCGTCCTACTAACATAACTAATGATACAATACAATCACATGAGAAAAATTACGCTGTGTCATTTTTACTGGATACTAGTACGGTTGTATTACAAACTTCTGCTACCATAATCAAGCTACTGGCTTAAAGGCATTTTTATCATCTATAAAATCATTTACCGTATAGTAAGCTTTACCTAGCAAACAGCGCTTAACATGTGACTTAAATTTGCCGAGTGGCAAGTTCACTACATCAATGGGGATTTTGTTATAAAAACGTGTACAGTTCCCAACGAAAGACGTACTAACCTTACGGAGACGGTGGAAGGGCACGGCAAGTTTATGTTTGTTTCTAGTGTTATAGTTATGGATATCACTGTTAAGCTTGTATTCATGGATGTTTTTCCTAGCATACATAATATTCTCAAGTATGTACTGAGAGGCAACGGTAAGAATGTTCACCTCTTTGAATTTCTCTCTTAGGGAAGCTCGAGCGCCCAGTCCATATATGGAACGTACAGCTCGCTTTTGCAGCACAAATATCGTCTGAATATCTGCGGCTTTACCCCATAACAGAATTCCATACGACATAACACTATGGAAGTAACCAAAGTATACCAGCCTGGCCGTCTCTACGTTTGTTAGCTGTCTGATTCTCCTTACTGCGTAGGCAGCTGAACTAAGTTTGTTAGCTAAAGTAGCAATATGTGCGTGCCATTGCAGTTTTGAGTCTAAAGTGACTCCCAGGAAAACAGTTTGGTCTTCAAACTCCAGCGTATCACCTTTTATTTGGATTTTGCTGTTATTTATCTGCTTGACGTTAGGTAACGCAAACTTGATGCATTTGGTTTTCTTGGCGTTCAAAAGTAGATTGTTTGCCGTAAACCAGTTAACTATAGTTGATAGGGCATCATTAATACTGTCGAAGCTATTTTCCTTCCTGTTCACTTTGAATATAAGAGAAGTGTCATCCGCAAATAACACTATATCATGTCTGCCTTTAACAAGAGTGGGTAGGTCATTAATATATACTAAAAAGAGGAAGGGACCAAGAATTGAACCTTGAGGCACTCCGAGGGCTACCGGGGACCCTGCCGAATGAGTTCCATTAATAACTACTCTCTGAGTCCTATCCGACAGATATGATGAGACTAAGTCGAGGGCACCGGCTTTTATCCCGTAGTGGCTTAATTTTCGTTTTAAATTTTCGTGATCTACGCAATCAAATGCCTTGGACAGATCACAGAAAATTCCAACAGCATCTTGAGCTTTTTCCCAAGCGTCAAAGATGTGCTTTAGGAGTACCGCACCAGCGTCAGTGGTTGATCGACCTTTGGTAAAACCAAATTGATTGCTATCAAGCAGTTTATTTCTGTTGAAATGCGACAGCAGTTGATTTAAAATAAGTTTCTCAAACACTTTGCTTAATGCAGGTAGTATTGAAATCGGCCTAAAGTTCGTAGGATCTGTCTTCGTTCCTGATTTAAACAACGGGATAATTTTGCTATGTTTCATAATATCTGGAAAAGTGCCAACATCAATGCATCTGTTGAAAATCTCAGCTAAATATGGTGCAATAGATTCAATAATGGAATGCAAAACTTTGACTGACAGGCCCCATAGATCTTCAGTTTTCTTTAAATTCAGTGATCTAAAAGTCTTAAGAACTATGTTCGGAGTGATATACGAAAATTTGAAGAATTCTGTACATTCCGCTACATTTCTCTTCAAAATTTCTTCAGCGACATCTGGCGACGAATTAAGAGACTTTGTTGTTTCTACCGGTATATTCGAGAAAAACTGCTCAAAATGATCTGCCACTTCACGGTCGGAACTTACTAAAGCGTCACCAATTCGTAGCTTGTAGTGCGGATCCTTCATTTTACGTTTCCCAGTTTCATTGCCGATCACCTGCCAGGCAGTTTTAACCTTATCACTAGAATTTAGGATCTTTTTAGACAAGTGATTAGCTTTCGCGGCGACACACATCATCTTAAAAGATTTTGAAAAATTCCGAACATGCTCCAGAAATTCCGGCCTTTTATCAGTGGCTTTTAAATCGTATAAGTCGTAGAGTTGGCGTCTTGTCTTATGAATATCCGGCGTAGCCCAGTCGCTAAATTTAGTCTTGGTCCTGCTTTTTACTTTCTTTTTAGTGAAACAGACATCAAATTCATTTTTAATGCAGTTAAATAAATCAGAACTCAAACAATTGGGGTTTTCTTGCGTACATGAAAGACAACATAATCGTTTGGTAACATTACGATTAAATAAATCTAGGAGCCTTTGAGAGATTGGCCTACATAAAGTATCTTGCGGAATTTCTTCTGTTTTCTCATTGAAAGAAGCTTTTAGACCACAGTGATCAGAACTTAGGTTGTTAATAACAGATTTACTAATCGCATCCTTGTTACTAAAAATGTTATCTATACATGTAGCACTGGTTGCTGTGATTCGAGTGGGTTCGCAGAATAAGTTAACCAAGTTAAAGGATTTGAAGGTGTTTAATAACCTTCCACATAATGGCGAATGTTCAAGTATGTTGACATTAAAATCGCCACACACAATTATACTTTTTTGGGTTCTAAAAACACTACTAAGTACGTCATCTATTACTGATTCAAATACATTATAGTCCGCCGAAGGGGGCCTGTACACGCATATAATGATAAATTGGTCCATCTCAACACAAGAAAGTTCAATATGGCGTTCTACAGACATGTCAACAATGTCTCTGCGCTCTTTACTTTTTAAGTTATGCTTAACCATTATTAATGACCCGCCACGGTTACTAGATTTCCTAAAAAAGAACTAATTATACTATGATTCTTAAAATTAAACATAAATTCATGTTCTTTAAGCCAGTGCTCAGTAATACAGAGTATGTCAATATTCGACGACTGCAAATACAAATCAATTTCAAGTTCCTTACAAGTGAATCCTTGGATATTTTGGTGAACCAGGTTCAATAAATTGGTTTTACCTATCATACTAGCATCGCAGTGATCAATAAAAATGGAGCCGGCTGGTGCACTCGTTGTCGGAGCTGTTAGTTTAAATTCAAATCACCAGACGGCTTCATCTCGAAACCCTCGCTACCGGGGCATGAAAAATTAAACCGTTTCATATTATTATTAAACGCCGTGCTAGCCACGTCGGGGCCTTTAATGTTATACGCTAACAGGTCAGCACATTCTACTAAACATCTCCTCGGTAGGTAGGTTTTCTTATAAGGCATAACAAACTCATCTATAAATTTATTCGTATCAAAATACGAAATCGTACTACTGTACAACGCCAAATTATATAATAAAGAGTTGTAGTGAAACACCCTCTTGTTGACTTTGCTAGACATTCTGTACGGGAGCGCACAAATAATGATCTTCGCAACCTCTTCTCGGTCGACCTTCGACAGAGTAGCGGATAGTTTTAAAATATCTCGCCACAGGTGATAGCCAGTACACGGGTCGTGCAAATGCCTCTCGAGAGCAGGTATTGGAATGCCGAATGCAACTTGTGTCTGAAATCGAGGCCTCTCTTGAGCAGGTATCCGAGTGGGGTAAACGTAATCTCGTCGAGTTCAACCCCAGTAAGACACAAGTTTGCGCGTTTTCCGCTAAAAAAATCCCATTTGACATAGCGCCTGAATTCCAGAACACTCCCCTTACCATCTCCAAGAGTATCGGGATACTCGGTGTCGACATTACGAATGAGGTCCAGTTCCGGGGTCATTTGGAACTCAAGGCCAAACTGGCCTCTAAGAAGCTCGGGGTACTCAATAGAGCGAAACAGTACTTCACATCGGGTCACCGGCTTTTACTATACAAAGCACAGGTTCGACCACATATGGAGTACTGTTCTCATCTCTGGTCTGGGGCACCGAAATATCAACTTCTTCCACTTGACTCTATCCAACGCCGGGCAGTTCGTATTGTTGGCAATCCCGAACTCACAGTCGGTTTAGATCCTCTTAGCCTCCGGAGAGATGTTGGCTCTCTGTGCTTATTCTACCGTCTGTACAACGGGGAGTGTTCTGAAGAACTTTTTGACCTGGTGCCACCGTCGCGCTTTTATCACCGCACCTCCCGCCAAAGAAACAAAGTTCATCCTCACTTTCTAGATACGTGGCAAACCAAGAACAAACGGGCCTCTCGCTCATTTTTGCCCAGAACATGCAAGTTGTGGAATGAGCTACCTTCTGAGGTGTTCCCCTTGCGCTATGACATGGGGTTCTTCAAGAAGCAGGTATTTAGGGTTCTTAAAGGTCGGCAACGCATAGGTGACTCCCCTAATGTTGCTTATGTCCATGGGCGGCGATGACTGCTTTCCATCAGGCGGCTCGTCTGCTCGTTTGCTGCCTATTTCATAAATCATTTATAGGTAAAATCTAGCAGCCAAATTAAGACATCGAGTTAAAATTTGTATGAAATTACTTTGCCCCTTTGTGAATAAAATGCGATTTTGCTATCTGTTTTCGAATAGCAAAGAAAGCCTTTACCAGTTGGTGTGGTGAAACATATAATATCAAAGGAAAACTTTCGATCCAACCAAGTTGAAACCGAAAAGTTATGCAATATACGATCACTATCAGAGCATAACCTCTTGTCGAACAAGAACATTATGTCGAACATTAGAAATATCAGTTGTTAAGGCGGATTCCTGAACAAAATCAGAGTAGAAATGTTGGTTAGGCCACATTATGCAATGAAATGACATGCTATAATAATGTGGCATAATTCGAACGATGTTTCTAAGACTAAGAAGTTTGTAGCGGGTCCTAGTTATTGGAATGGATAAGGTCAGATGGCAGTCGCTTTCGTAAAACTAGTGCCTACGCCAAATCTTGGGCCTGAGATGGTATGTGTAAAGCATTACCTCTCTTAAAAAAATGAAAAAATGCTATTTAAATGAAAGTCTTATCAGATTCAAAATTTAGAATAATCCTCTAGAGTACTAAAACTAAAATTAGTACTAATTCTAACACAAGCAATTGATTGACCATAACTAAGGTAGCCGTTAAGGCAGCGCGCTGTCCCTGTCTAGACAGGTTGCAAAAAAACGGGTTATTTTCTGCATTGAAAAAAGCATGAAAAAAAACCCGTGAAAAAACAGTTTTTTTCCTGGAGTATGTTTTTTTTTCTGACTACACCTTAAATAAAACTACAAAATACAGATCGATAGAAAGCGCGGTGATTACCGTAACAAGGCGTTTTGTTTCTTTGTCGATTGGAAAGTGACGGCGATGATCCGACGTGCACTGTTTGTGTAACAAACTCTTTATTTTCATCTATTTGAGAGCAGATATTATAACAAGGTCTATTTGTTCCGCTTTTTATTTTGCAACAGTAGTAGTAGAGAGGTGAGCATTTCTTTTTTTTTTTGCCACTTTTATGAAGTGTGATATTTAAAAAAAAAAATTATGCTATTTCTACTCAGAATTAACTAGCCTGAAAGTCCTAGTAGTTAAAAAAATTGTCCCATACGATTTTTCTTATTTTGTTACCATTTTCCGTACATGTTGTATGGGGTAACAAAAGAGGAAAGTAACATAAATGTGTGGAAATTCTGGGACACTTTTTGTCTCCCAGTGAGATTGAAAGTACTTGTGATTCTGAGTACAATTGACCTAAAATTTTATTGGCAAAAAAACAAAGAAATGCTCAGGTAATGGTAACTCTCAATCAAAGAGGATCGAGTATTATAGAGAGTTACTGTCGAAGTAAAATGTGTAATCACAGTGCATAGACTGCCATCTCTTGACACAGGCTTAAAACTTTTGAACCTCAGTTTTGACAATTTGGCCCATATTCCTAGCTTGATATGTGTTAAAATTGGCTGACTGGACTTAATTCTAACCTATGAATGTTTCTGTTCTTTTGCCATACGCTTAAATAAATAAATGTGTTAAAATGTCAAATATTAATATTAGCGTCATCTAGCTGAGCGTACCCCAAAGGTGTAATGCCATCTAGGCCACCGTAGCTTTTTCTGTATGGCACTGAGGTACGTTTTTTCTCATTTTTAGGGTTCCGTAGTCAACTAGGAACCCTTATAGTTTCGCCATGTCTGTCTGTCCGTCCGTCCGTCCGTCCGTCCGCGGATAATCTCAGTAACCGTTAGCACTAGAAAGCTGAAATTTGGTACCAATATGTACATCAATCACGCCAACAAAGTGCAAAAATAAAAAATGGAAAAAAATGTTTTATTAGGGTACCCCCTACATGTAAAGTGGGGGCTGATATTTTTTTTCATTCCAACCCCAACGTGTGATATATTGTTGGATAGGTATTTAAAAATGAATAAGGGTTTACTGAGATCATTTTTTGATAATATTAATAGTTTCGGAAATAATCGCTCTTAAAGGAAAAAAAAGTGCGTCCCCCCCCCCTCTAACTTTTGAACCATATGTTTAAAAAATATGAAAAAAATCACAAAAGTAGAACTTTATAAAGACTTTCTAGGAAAATTGTTTTGAACTTGATAGGTTCAGTAGTTTTTGAAAAAATACGGAAAACTACGGAACCCTACACTGAGCGTGGCCCGACACGCTCTTGGCCGGTTTTTTCTCATTCCTTATTATTCGAACCCAGGACCGCGGCCTAGTAGGCAGGACCACTACGCGCTAGAAGAAAACTGGTCGTCATTCATATAATAACTAGCTTGTGCCCGCGGCTTCACTCTCGTTACATTCTACAATTTCGGAATCTATACAAACTTCCACGCCACGGGTGCCCTCTATTTCGCCTATCATTAATTCGCATAATTTGAATTCGCATAACAGATTTGGCATAACATAATTGTTCATAACATTGAATAAGCATAATATTAAAAATGCATAATTCTTATTTCGCATAACAATGAATCTGCATAATTGAAATTTGCATACTATTATTTCGTATAACTTTAATTATCCTAAAATGAATTGCCATACTTACTAACTGTATGGAGCAAGCGATTGGATCAATCAGGGGCTGATTTTCCAATTTCGAGCGCTCGATTTTAAGTGTTTAATTTTATACTGTCTCATTTATTAAGCATGAAAAAAATAGGGGTAAGAAAGGTACAGCGGGGCAAATCTCGAGTGGGCGGCAAATGTAACTGGTCAATTTCTTCCATGTTTTACAATGTTTGCATTATTAAAAAAAACTGTTTATTTTTAAAAAACATACATGCATTTATGAACTTATCTGCTAATCTTAAATTAAAAAGATTATTTGAGTTAAGGAGTCTTTATTTTATTTATACATTAGGTACTTATTAAGTTTTTTCGTTTTTCATAAGTGTTTTTCAGAAAATAGAGTGTCTACCAGTTATGTAGTAAGCGTGTTCAGTGGGTACATGTAATAATGGAATAATGGAAATAGTGTAATAATGGAAAAAATGGATTAGTTACAATTACCTTTTAGTCTAGATTTGCCCCGCTGTAAAGAAATAAAAGAAATTGAAGAAATTCTGTAAAGAAATTGAAAATGGATAGTATTTAAATAATATTATTTCATCGTTCAGATTTTCGCAGATCGCGCGTGCCAATACCCGAGCAAGCGGAAGATTCCAATATTGAACCGCGAACGTAGCAAGTGGTTCAAAAAGTGGAATCTTGAGCGTTGCGAGGGTTTCAAGGCACATTAACCTTCGTACGACACGTTAAACATTGCCACCGAGTTTGAAACACAAAATTTTTCACCACCCCAACACGAACAATATACTGACTATAAAACATCAAACTAAATCAAATCCATCGATTTCTTCAATATTTATGATTCAAAATCATCATTTATAGGTAAAATTCTATCAGCTAGCTTAAGATATCAAGTTAAAATTTGTATGAAATTACTTTGCACTCTTGTGGATAAAATGCAATTTTGCTATCTGTTTTCGAACAGAAAAGTAAGCCGTTACCCGTTAGTGTGGTGAAAATATAATTTTCTTGTATGCCATTTTAACATTCTACGAAACAAAGTTATGCTTATTATACTTATACCAATTCATCGTTATAACAATCTACATTATGCGCATTAGCATTATACGAAATCTGTTATGCGAAATAATGATATGCGTATTAAACGTTATGCGTAATAAACGGTATGCCAATTCATATTAGGATTATTCAGTTATGCGAATTAATATAGACCCCCACCCCCCATTTTAGGGAAGTGGGGGAATTAGAAAGAGACAAAAAGTAGCCTATGTCACTCTCCATCCCTTCAACTATCTCCACTTAAAAAATCACGTAAATTTGTCGCTCCGTTTTGCCGTGAAAGACGGACAAACAAACAGACACACACACTTTCCCATTTATAATGTTAGTATGGATAAGTAATAAATAATAAGTATAAGTATTGATTAATCTAAATAACTAAAACATACGCAACAATACCTAATTCACAGCAATCTAAATTACCCTATGACTTTGCCAAAACCAATCAGACATTGCGGTCATATTGCAACATGGCAATATTGCGACATTGCCGGTCGATGACAAAGCCTATTGTCAGTAATGACTATTGCAAAAGGTTTAAGACAATATCGATATGTGGCCTTTGCTTGATATAGTCGTGACGATATTAGTTTTGGAGGTCAAGGGACCTTTCATAATAAAAGGTGTGGTGAGTAACAGGAACTATAAACTACTAGCTTTGACTGCGGCTTCGCTCGCGTTAGAAAGAGACAAAATGTAGCCTATGTCACTCTCCATCCCTTTAACTATCTCCACTTAAAAAATCACGTCAATCCGTCGCTCCGTTTTGTCGTGAAAGACGGACCAACAAACAGACACACACTTTCCCATTTATAATATTAGTATGGAAGTATGGATATAATTTTATTTAATATTATAAATGGGAAAGTGTGTGTGTCTGTTTGTTTGTCCGTCTTTCACGACAAAACGGAGCGACAAATCGACGTGATTTTTTAAGTGGAGATAATTGAAGGGATAGAGAGTGACATAGGCTACTTTTTGTCTCGTTTCAACCCCCCACTTCCCTAAAATAGGGGGCGGAAGTTTGTATGGAACATGCCGTAATTTTCGAATTAAACGCGAGCGAAGCCGCCGGGAAGAGCTAGTAGTTTCATATTCCTTTTGCGATGCTGATGAAAATTCATGTAAGTTGCAGGCCGGGAATGTAAATATCATTCGTACTCTTCATTTTGTGTTACCCATCTGAGGTCTTTTTAGGGGTCCGTCCGTAGTGAATATTTTTACTAATAATTTAAAATGTAAACGTAAGAAATGAACCAGCCCTCTGGTCACCCGTAGCATCAGTGAGACGCTTCGCCAGCTCCCTGAAAACAGAATGTGCTCCGGGTCCCCAGGGCCCAAGGGTCTCCACCCCAAACGGCTCAAACATGCAACCAGAGTCTATGATTGCATATTTGCGCCGTCTGAGGCGCTCGGCCGCTTATAATTTTAAAAGCAATTTCTCAGGCGATCGTTTTAATGTGTACCTAAGGTAGGTACCTACCTAAATATAGTTATACATATTTAGAATAAGAATAGTTTAAAGTAATATATAGATAGATGATTATTTCACGAAAAAAAATTACAATATAAGTTTGCGTTTCTATACAAAAATATAAGACTTCCCATCATGATCGTCATAAAATTAAAAACTCAGGGATGACAGGAATAATATTAATAAATCATCATATTGTGTCCCCCAATAAGGATCGTCATTTTCCAAAATTTAACAACAAAAACAAATTAATAAGTATGTAAATACTTACAAATCAAAATACGAATCGTTTATTAAAGGAATGTCGAACACAAAGATAAAAGATGAAAATATGTCATTATTAATTTTCAATGTAAAAATAAATAATATCTCCCAATAAGAATCGTCAACAAAAATAAGTACCTATATAAGAAATAATAACAATTAGGTACATTTGTCCAGTGGCCCCACACTAGGCTAAGCCTGTCTCGTGGCAGCCAAAATTATGTGTGAGTGTGCACGGAAAAACGTCTAACTTTGTCGATTGCTATAAGCCGCTTTTTCAGTTTATTCATATAAATATACAAGTAAATGTCGCCTTAATGGTAACCGACAAAGTGGGACGTTTTACTAAACACACTCACAAATGAACATGATAAAATAAAATTTGTTATTCTATTAACATTATTAATTATACGTTAAGAATAAAAAAAATAGTTGTGTTGTGTTGTGCGTGCGTGCGTGCGTGCGTGCGTGCGTGCGTGCGTGCGTGCGTGCGTGCGTGCGTGCGTACGTGCGTGCGTGCGTGCGTGCGTGCGTGCGTGCGTGCGTGCGTGCGTGCGTGCGTGCGTGCGTGTGTGTGTGTGTGTGTGTGTGTGTGTGTGTGTGTGTGTGTGTGTGTGTGTGTATGTGTGTGTCGGCAACGCATAAGTGGTTCCCCTGGTGTTGTTTAAGTCCATGGGCGGCGATGACTGCTTCCCATCAGGCGGCTCATCTGCTCGTTTGCTGCCTATGGTCGGTCAGCCAAGAAAGTGGTTTACCACTTTTCGACTCTATTTTTTTTTTTTTTTTCAAAAAAAACTTATGACTAATGTATTAAATTTCTTCTTTTCGCCAAACTGGAACCAGTTAACCAGTTTTTAAAAATGTTAGGTCGAAAAGTAGTAAACCACATTTTTGGCTGACTGTACAAATGTCTGAAGACCCACTACCAACTAGACAACTCGCGCTTGACTGAAAGGGAAAATTGCATTTCGCGAGACGGACCTTTAGAATTATTCCAGTTAACCTTCGAGAAGTTTCGACAAATCGAGCAATGTTCCAAAATTGAATGAGTGTTATTTTCATTTGATTGAATTGTCTGTGCGCGTCATTTGTATGTGTTTGTAACATACGGTGTGTAAAGGTAATATGGGCAGATATGTAATTAAGTAGATCATCATCATCATCATTCTCTTGCTCTTATCCCAGTCACTTGTGGTCGGCGGAGCATGTCTTCCTCTTCCATACATCTCTGTCACTCGTCATCTCATCATTAACTTGTTTTACTTCCATATCATGTCTCACACAGTCCATCCACCTCTTCTTCGGTTTTCCCCTCCCGTTACTTCCACCACCTAATTAATTAGATAAATTTACTTAAATTTGAATTAAGTATATTCTTTAAAAAGCAGAATATCAAAAAAATCAAAACGGTCCGACTCAGATAAAAATAATAACAATCTGTGTTGAAAAAGTCATTGCTCTGTCTTCAAAAACCAGGGAGGAAACAGTCGAGAGCGTTTGTATGGAGAATTGACCCCTACCGTATCGTCTTAATCTTAACTGGTTGTCCACACATAGCACTAAAGAGAGACTAATGTAAAATAGAGTGGATACCTTTGCCCAGCACTGGGTCAAAGTAGGCTCTGATTATTTTATAATATGAGAAAATACAATATTGAAATAAATTTTTTTTTTCGCCTGTGAGTTTTTTGCTAAGTACTTAATGTGCTTGTGTATTGTTTTAATTTTTTAGTTTGCCTTGGTTTTTAACCCCCGACGCAAAAACGACGGGGTGTTATAAGTTTGACGTGTCTGTCTGTCTGTTGGTCTGTCTGTCTGTTTGTCTGTCTGTCTGTGTGTGTGTGTGAGTCTGTCTGTGGCATCGTAGCTCCCGAACGGATGAACCAATTTAGGTATTTTTTTTGTTTGAAAGCTGAGTTATTCGGGAGTGTTCTTAGCCATGTTTCATAAAAATCGGTGCACTGTCGAGGTCGGGGTTTTTTTTCAATTTTTTTATTTTGTGGTTTAACTGTTATGCCCGAACTTATTAGAATACTAAATAAATTACATTAATTAATTAGCCTGTGTGGTGACGGGTTAAGAATTTCACCACCCCCTTTCTTCCTGTGGGTGTCGTAGAAGCCGACTGTGGGATTGGGTTACATTGTGGCGTAGGCGAGAGGCTGGCAACCTGTCACTGCAATGTCACAGTTTCGTTTTCTTTCAACCCCTTATTTGCCAAGAGTGGCACTGAAGCTTTAGTAGTTTCATGTGCTCTGCCTACCCCTTTATGGGATACAGGCGTGATTGTATGTTGTTGATTGTATGTTGTAAATAAATTAATAATGAGAGATAATAATGTTTAAAAAACTGCTTCTTCTCATAGCCGAACTAAAGTATTCTAAAACTATATTTTTTAATATAAAAGTTTAAAAAAAATCATAATTCCCTTAATAGCCACTCTACCCTCCAAACTAATCGCCTAAAGCCCCTCGCTTGCTCCACAATCTACATCGCAAATCGTTTAGTAGACAAAAACCGGGGCAATTAAAAGTAAAACAATGGAGCAACACTGATTTAAAACGCTGTAAACTAATTCCATAGATCACTACTGCTAGACAGATCATAAATAAATATTATAGGACATTCTTACACAGATTGACTGAGCCCCACGGTAAGCTCAAGAAGGCTTGTGTTTTGGGTACTCAGACAACGATATATATAATATAAAAATTAACTTTTTAACAAAAAATAAAACCGTCTTCAAAAATAAGCGCGTTACAAAACACGGAGAAACTAAAAAGCAAAAAATAATAAACCTTTGAATTCAGATTTCTTATCGTATTGCAATAATCTAAACATCCAAATTATAAACAAATCAATTATTTTTGTAGTCGGTACCAGACCTGTTCGTCGCCTTGCTATTGCCTGTTTGCCCCACCCAACCATACACAGGCTGGTACCGACTCCAAAAATAATTGATTTGTTTATAATTTGGATGTTTAGATTATTGCAATACGATAAGAAATCTGAATTCAAAGGTTTATTATTTTTTGCTTTTTAGTTTCTCCGTGTTTTGTAACGCGCTTATTTTTGAAGGCGGTTTTATTTTTTGTTAAAAAGTTAATTTATTTGTTGATTTTTAGTGGTTCCTAGTGATATTATATGTATCAGTCCGAATATATGTACAGTAGTGAAAGAATTATCCTTTAACTCCTAACCATTGAGGAGTTGACCTTCCATCATCAGCTCAGCCACATAAAATTACTACCGTCAGGCGTAAATACTGGTGTACCTTTGAAAAATACACCAAAAACATTACATGTACCTATAACATTTGAAGAGTTCCCTCGATTTCTCCAAGATCCCATCATCAGACCCTGACTTGGTGCCAATGGGACCATCTCGGGGTTATACCCGTTCGATGAAAAAAAAAATTTTGAAAATCGGTCCACGATTCTCGGAGATATCGAGTAACATACATACAAAAAAAAAAAAAAAATCAGTCGAATTGAGAACCTCCTCCTTTTTTGAAGTCGGTTAAAAATACTTATATACATAGAAAACATCCATGACTCAGGAACAAATACAGATATCTGTGCTCGTCACACAAATAAATGCCCTTACCGGGATTCGAACCCGGGACCACGGCGCAGCAGGCAGGGTCACTACCGACTGCGCCAGACCGGTCGTCTGCTCATATGCTCATCTAGACAGAAAATTATTACATATGTAGGTATTAGCAAAGACATATATAACTCCGTATAATAGACAGGTAAAGTATAAGAAAAAAACGTACCTCAGTACCATACAGAAAAAGGTACGGTGGCATAGATGGCATTACACCTTTGGGGTACGCTCAGCTAGATGGCGCTAATATTAATAGTTGACATTTTAAAACATATCAAGCTAAGAATATGGGCCAAATTGTCAAAACTGATTACACATTTTACTTCGACAGTAATTCTCTATAATACTCGATCCTCTTTGGTATTAGGGATGTACTGACTAGTCGGGAAAGCCGACTATCCGGCCACATTTGTAGTCGGCGACTAGTCGGCAAAAAGGGCCGATTAGTCGACACTTCATTAGTGATAGAAAAACATTACAAAATTAAATTACCAGCTGAAAATGAAGGTTGCATTATGTAGCTATTCGTAATTCCTTTTTTTGTCAAAATAACAATATCTGTAATCATCACAGAAATAAATTTCCTGCCTAGGATTATCGACTTCATGGGCAGAATCATTACCCACTAAGTCAAGTCGGTTGTTAAAATTGGAAGATGTATATAAATATTGTCATGAATATTTGAACTTGTAAAAAATCATGAAAAGCGCGAACGAAGGACCAAAAATGACATTCAAAATGTGACTAGTCGGCCGACTAATTGGCCACCCAAGCGCTTACTAGTCGGTAGTCGGCCTACTCGGCCAAATCAATAGTCGGTACATCCCTAGTAGGTATTCATAGAATGGAGAAACCCTAATCCCAACAGCCTAATACTATCCTAAACGGTCACTTTACTAAAGAACCAAAATATTACAGTGTAGTAAAATCTTCATCGTATCGGCGAAGTGAAACACATTTGTGAGTGTGTTTAGTAAAACGTCCCACTTTTTCGGCTACCATTAAGGCGAGATTTACTCGTATCTTAATATGAATAAACTGACAAAGCGGCTTTATAGCAATCGACAAAGTGGGATGTTTTCCCGTGCACACTCACATTTGTTATTTAGGTACTTCGGGCTTTTATCGACATTGATTTGGTAAAACTTTGGTCTTACCGCACGGCGGTCGGTAAATTGTATCAAGCAAAAGTTTTGGGGAAGTTGTATGAAAAACTTGTGGTTGTCATAAAACCTTAAAGTTTTACCGTACCTACTACGGGCTTTTACAGTGACACCTATAACTTCTGATTACGTTACCGAATAACGTATTTTTGATACTTTTGCTGTAATTTTGCTGGCAAGTGATGATGTTGAACATTTGTGCAGGGATTTAGTAGTATTCAGTTGGTCGTTTTATTTTATTTTAAGGTACGAACAATTATTTACACCAATGCTTCATGAAAATTCACAAACATCGTATTCTAGAAAAGTGTAATAATCACTAAGAGGTAAACTCTACATGCAATAATATTAATTATTACATTACTAACTAACACAGTGGGTATTAGGTAACAATTAAGACTTAAGTAATACTATACTAAGTGGGTTTACCGGGTGAAGCTTTACCGCGGATTTCGAACCCAGGATCGGCTTAGCAGTCAGGATCACTAACCACTGGGCCAGACCGGTCGTTAATCTCAAGAGTTGATGAATACAAGAAGTAATGCTAAACGCAATCTAATAGCAGTAGTCTATGACCAAACAACAATAATAGGTACTGTTTTAATTCGCACCACGAAATAGTTGTGTAAACATAGACTATTACTATTTCAACTGCAGTTACACCATCTAGCGTAAGTTGATCTGTAGTTAGGTTATAACTATACGGTATCTAGTATGATATTTATATTGGTTTATATTCGGTTTAAGAACAAGTTCTGGACCAGTTATTGCAGTATTGTTGTTAGTAAATCTTTAGCCTAAAGCGGACAAAACGAGTTCGCATTGACACTTTAAGTGATTATTTTAGGTAGGTATCAATGTCGCCATTTACCTATACTTATACGTTAACTAACTATTTTGGCTCAGTGATCCAAAGTGAATCTTGGCCTCCGATTCGAGAGACCGCCACCTGTCCCGATCCTGCGCAGCCTCTTGCCAGTCACTGACTTGAAGCCGACGCAGATCCGCCACCACACTGTCCTCCCAGCGGTATCTGGGTCGACCCGCCGGATGGCCACCAGCCGGTCGACCCAAGAACGCTCTCTTGACAGCCCGATCGTTTTCCATTCTAAGTAAGTGACCGAACCAGCGAAGTCTGTGGGCTTTCATTTCGCCGATGATATTGGGTTCGGCCACTAACTCCTCGATCTCGGCATTTTTCCGGATCCTCCAGGTGCCATCGTCTCTCTAAATAGGTCCCAGGATCTTGCGAACAATCTTTCTCTCCGCTACCAGGAGCGGACTTTCTTCTTTCAGAGAACAGTCCAACAGTTAAGTATCATCAAATACTGCAACTTTGCCTATAACCACCCAACATTCGAAAAATGTGATTCTTTACCGAATAGCCATTTATAATGCATTTATAGCTCATAATATATATACATTTTATTTTATTGGATACATAGGTAATTTGATTTGTGTTTCTAGTCACATCTCTATATTGACAATCCTGCACTAACTAAAGTTTCTGTTTGATCCAATGGTTGACTGGTAGAGAATGCCTTAAGGCATTAAGTCCGCCATTTGTACAATTTTATGTCGTGCAATAAAGTTTAAATAAATAAATAAATAATGGCGGTCACTATCATATATTCCAGCAATTAGATTTATACGCCTATTTTACTGAGAACTACTATTTTCGAGCTAGGCAATGATAGGCAGGGTGGGCAAAGTTGCAGCATTTGATAATGGTGTACCTACCTAAGTGCGTTTTCACATTATCCGATCCGATATCGGATGTCGGAAGGATTTCAAAGGCAAAAATCAAAGATGGCGGCTGAAATGTATGGGATATCGGTCCTACATCCGATATCGGATCGGATAATGTGAAAACGCACTAAAAGGGAATGGATATAGACAGGTTTTTTATCAAAGTAAAATTTGTAGTCAAATTGCCTTGAATGCCATCTCTCGAATTTACTTGTCTTTTACGAAGTTATATTTTAAAATAAGAGAACTAAAATAACTTATAATAATTTATTCTTTCATTTACTTCAATTCAATTTAGTGATGTGTCCAAATTAACTTGTATTAAATAGAATCATAATAATAGAATCATCATCCTCCTTGCGTTATCCCGGCATTTGCCACGGTTCATAGGAGGCTGGGGTCCGCTTTGTCAACTAATCCCAAGATTTGGCGTAAACACTAGTTAACTAAAGGTAACTAGGCCTTGTTGGAATTAGTCCGGTTTTCTCACGATGTTTTCCTTCACCGAAAAGCGACTGGCAAATATCAAATGACATTTCGCACGTAAGTTCAGAAAAACTCATTGGTACGAGCCGGGTTCGAACCCGCGACCTCCTGATCAACAGTCGCACGCTCTTACCGATAGGCCACCAGCGCTTCTTATATTAAATACATAGAACATAAAAAAAACTTTTGCGAGTGAAACTTCTACCTACTCAAATTTAGTTGTATTTATTCTTAAATACACTAATAAGAATAATAAACAAAAGGGCAAAACTATAAAATGTCCTGTTCAACATACCGTAATTGAATTAAACTTTTTACCCACCCACGCCAGGTAGGATCAACAAGATGGCGACCCGCTGCGATCGATCGTTAATTGTTTTTAGTCACGGTGCTTTACATATTTTCAACTCGTCATTTAATGTCTGTACGAGCAGGTACAGTCGACTACAAAGACATTTAGGTATCCTATTATATATGTACTATGTACTAGCTCTTGCCCGCTGCTTCGCTCGCGTTAGAAAGAGACAAAAAGTAGCCTATGTCACTCTCCATCCCTTCAACTAACTTCACTTAAAAAATCACGTCAATTCGTCGCTCTGTTTTGCCGTGAAAGACGGATAAACAAACAGACACACACACTTTCCCATTTATAATATTAATATGGATTCATGATCATATATATCAGCCCTTAATCGCCCACTGCTGAGCATAGGCCTATCTTCTAGTACGCCACTTGTCCCGGTCCTGAGCTAGTCTCATCCAGTTGTGACCCGCAATTTTCCGGATGTAGTCCACCCAACGAGCTAACGGATGCCAAGCGCTTCTTACATCTGTGAGCGGCCACCATAAACAGATATAAATAAAATAAATAAATATTGGGGACACCTTACACTGATCAACTTAGCACCAAACTAAGAATAGCTTGTATTATGGGTGCTACGATATACATACTTAAATAGATAAATACATACTTATATACATAGAAAACATCCATGACTCAGGAACAAATATCTGTGCTCATCACACAAACAAATGCCCTTACCGGGATTCGAACCCAGGACCGCGGCTTAGCAGGCAGGGTCCCTACCGACTGAGCCAGACAGGTCGTCTATATGTATTGCATTGTTTATGGTGAAAAAATGGATACATCTCTTTGCAGTCGACTGTACAGTCAGTTTTAATATTTTTTCTACTCCCGTACTGTTATTCGTCATTTACATGATAGATCTTTAAAACCCTACATAAAAGATATCAAGATAAGTATAGTCTATTCCCCAAAAACGCATTTGTAGCAGTGTGTTTTTGGGTTTTGACGTACTGCGTTACATTGCTACCAACTTAACAACCCAGAGAAAAAGACACGCGAACCATAGAGATGCTTTTTCAAGCTTTCAAAGTTTGTGTCAAACTGCATGAAACAAAGTGTTTATTTCTCGAAAGTTAAAGAAAATTTATTTAAAATTTAAGTGCACGGTTTTAGAAAAAAGAAATTCCACATTTTTCCGATCTGAATACGATGCAGAATCCCTACTAATATTATAAATGGGAAAGTGTGTGTGTCTGTTTGTTTGTCCGTCTTTCACAGCAAAACGGAGCGACGAATTGACGCGATTTTTTAAGTGGAGATAGTTGAAGGCATGGAGAGTGACATAGGCTACTTTTTGTCTCTTTCTAACCCCCCACTTCCCTGAAATGGGGGGTGGAAGTTTGTATGGAGAATTACGCAATTTTAGAATTTAGCGCGAGCGAAGCTGCGGGCAAAAGCTAGTATGCATATAAAAATAAAATAAACGATATTGAATTTAAGCAACGTGTGTTTCGATACTTTCGATATAAATGGAAGAACTTCGGTTCGCTTGGACTTATTTTGACCGGGATATAGTACCTAATATAGTAGTAGTAATCACTTTATTGTGTACCACAGATTTATATACAGTTTACAGAACATAGGTACAAAGGCGAACCGTGATTACCTTTTTGATTTTTGTCGAGCTCCCGATATTTCGACGCAGTTGCATGCATCATGATCATGGAAAACTGACGAAGGCGGGTGGATGTCAAAGTTGCGAAGACAGCGCGCGATCTACCCTCCTTCGCGCGACTCGATGGTCTGTCCAAACACACTACACTCACAGTGTCACTTGACTAAGTACGTTTGTTAAATTTTTATTTACTTTGTATTCACCTATAATGGAACCATTTACAGTAATAATACTTGATTTTCTTTCTTTACATAATAGGCTAGTTTCCTACTAGTCAAATCAGCTTCTTTTTAAGAACTGTCAAAACGATTTGCTAATATGGAATTACTAAGAAATACTGAGGAGTGACGTCACGGTCATTTCATTTACTTTATATCTTTGTCTTTGACTTATTAAATAGAAATTATGTTTAAACATAACTACTGTCCATATATTTCTTCTAATTAATTATTTGGTGCTTTATTTCGTGCACTGCATAAAATATTTTAATTTAAGTATAGGAAACTAGCCTATCTTCCTGAGCAACAAAGCATTTTGTTCAGTCCAACTTAAAAATAATTCTTCGACATCCTTAAAAGCTCAATAAAATTTTAAGGTGGAATTAAATCCAAATGCCTTATCATTCAGATCTCGTCAGGTATCTCAAAAAAACTATTAGTACCTTAAATTGTTTTTTTGCACATACCTCGTATTAGTAATCAATGGGACTTGATTCTTCGAAACTTGATACAAATGGACTGAGAGCCCAGACGCGCGGACCTTCGTCATTTTCTCAAAGATGATTTTTTATGATAATAATAGAGTTACTCCCCGCCTGACAGACAATGTGTGAACCGAGTATTACTTCACGGAGACCGCAGCCCGGGCCAACTTGTTGCGGCGCTGCGTAGCCGAGCCACGATGACGTCTGTCAACTCGTGAAATGTTAATTTATATTTTGTGCAAATAGTGTACAAAATACCGATTTTCATCAAACATTTCAGCAAAAAGTCTCTCCTGCCTTCTTCAGTGTATATTAACAACCCCACCCATAAAATAGTGCCAGTAAAAGTGTGTGTGTGAAATCGTGCTTCAAGTCGTGACTATCCCCTTATTTTTCATACCTACCTATTCTTCTAGTATAAACTCGTTTTATACATAGTTTTAGTTTATTTATAGCTTATTTTTATTTTATTTTGTAACCTTACGCTTGAAATAATTTGTTGTTTTTCTTAGATAAGTACCTACCTTTAAGAAGTAATGTTATTATGTCCTCTCAACCCTGCCCTAACCGTCCGGAGTTGCTATGTTGCCCCGTTTGCAATGATAATAAGCAATACAAAGGTCGGCGGGGGCTCGCGATACATACTGCTGCCAAGCATGGCACCCGTATGGCTGTCGACCCCCCGCTGACCAGCGCCTCTCAACCTGCGCCGGCATCCCCCGCCCGGGGCAACACTGCTTCTTCTACACCACCAGGAGTGGAAATACCTCTGGCGGATAGGTTAGGGTTACTTAAAGCTAAAAATCCTGTTATAAAGAGAATACCCCGTGGTGCACGCTTCAGTGTCGCACGTGACGCTGCCTCGCAGAGTGCGTAGGCAAGGTTGTCACTGAAAATTCCATTCAAGCATGGGAGCGCCTTTTTACTTTGCCCCATATAGTTTTGCACGCAGACAAATCAAACAAAGCTTCACTGACATCCCAAATAAAAAATAACATATTATCATTTATTTCTAATTCGACAGCTAGTTTTCCAACTAATCAAAATTATACAGACGAATTATTAGGAAGACCTCATAATTCACACAGTGACAAAATTAAATTAATTGAGAATAAATTTTCGGAAGGGGATATTAGTGGAGTCGCTCGCCTTTTATTTTCACGTGTCGACTTGGCTGCGCACTCTCCTGACACCAATGCCGCCTTGATAGAAAAACACCCCTCCCCTGCCGCCTCCTCCACGCTGCCAGCCCCTCCCGGCTCTGACGACCCTAACATCCATGTGTGTGAGGACGCAGTGATGCAAGCCATATCATCGTTTCCGAACGGGTCTGCTGGCGGAATCGATGGTTTATCCCCGCAGCACCTAAAGGATCTAACTACGAAGTCCCTTGGCGAAGCAAGATCCGACCTGTTACGACAACTCACAGGGTTAATAAACCTTATGCTATCAGGACGCGTACACCCCGAGATTGTTCCGTTGTTGTATGGTGCTAATCTTGTAGCCTTGGCAAAGAAAGATGGTGGGATTCGCCCAATCGCCGTAGGTTGCACCATAAGAAGACTGGCTTCAAGGCTCTGCTGCAGGAAGATAAAAAAGCAACTGACAACCACCTTTAAACCTCAGCAGCTGGGCTTTGGGATCAAGGGCGGCTGCGAGGCAGCAGTGCACGCTGCGCGCACGTTTCTGAATCGTTCGGATTATGAGGTATTCGTTAAATTAGACATCAAAAACGCTTTCAATTCGGTTGACCGCGGGGCTCTGTTAGCAGAAGTTAAAACAAAATTGCCTGCACTTTTTAATTACCTTTGGCAATGCTACGGAGCCCCTTCAAAATTATTCTTTGGAGATAAAACTATTCCTTCGAGCGTGGGCTGTCAGCAAGGAGATCCGCTTGGGCCCGCCATTTTCGGTCTAGTCATTCATCCCATCATCACAAAATTAAATTCAAAATTTAACCTCTGGTATTTAGATGACGGATCCCTTGGAGGCGATGCCATAACCGTTCTCCAGGATATTCAATACATTATTAATCACTTTTCGAAAATCGGCCTTTCATTAAACTTTACCAAATGTGAGATTTTCATGCCAGATCACCTTCCATCCGAAGAAAAAATCGAAATTTTAACAAAATTCAACGCGGTACTGCCAAATATTTCAGTCCACTCTAAATCATCCCTCACCCTTTTAGGCTCCCCAATTTTCGATGAATCCGTCACCCCTGTAGTAAACTGCAAACTTAATTTATTCAATAGTACATCTGATCTTCTGTTTAAAATTAATCCCCATATTGCGCTTTTCATCATCCGTTTCTGTCTTTTCACCCCAAAATTCATGTATTTACTCCGTAGTTGTCAAATTTGGAAATTCACATCAACCCTTTCATCCATCGACTCCTCCCTCCAGGACACGTTATCAAAAATTTTAAACATTAATTTTGAAAATAGGTCATGGACCCAAGCGGTTCTCCCAATAAGATTTGGGGGACTGGGTGTTCGCACATCGTCTAGCGTGGCTTTACCTGCTTTTCTGTCCTCTGCTTACGGTTCGCTTTCTCTCGTCGGCATTATCTTAAACCGTTCCACGATGCTTGACGATGAGATAGCGAACCTGAGGGAGGCCAGAGAGGCATGGTGTGAGTCGTGTCCGAGTGCGGACATCCCAGTTGCCCGCCACTGTCAGCGGGATTGGGACTCCCCACGTCTCAAAATAGCCCATGCCTCACTAATTGACCAAAGTCCAGACGATTCTGAACGTGCGCGCATCCTTGCAGTTTCAGCCCCCGAGTCGGGCCACTGGCTGCAAGCTCTACCATCGCGAGCGATTGGCACTATTCTGGATCCAAGCAGCTTAAGGATAGCAATATGCTTGACTTGAGGCTTGGGTCCAGAATATGTGTTCCGCATACCTGCGTCTGCGGCAAGGACGTGGACCGGCTGGGCCGACACGGCCTCTCATGTTCCCGAAGCGCCGGCCGAATGTTCCGCCACGGCACAATCAACGATTTGGTCCGTCGCGCGCTTGCCACCGTCTCCGTGCCTGCGGTGTTGGAACCCGTGGGCATGACAAGGGACGACGGCAAGCGGCCCGATGGAGCGACGTTGGTGCCGTGGAAACTCGGAAGGACCCTGGTGTGGGACGCAACGTGTGTAGACACTTTTGCTCAGTCCCATATTCAGGGGACTCGCATTCAGGCCGGAGCTGCGGCTGACCAGGCCCAAATTCTCAAGCGCCGTAAATACTCGTCGTTGCTCAACGACTACGAATTTGCGGCGCTCGCAGTTGAGACTTTGGGTCCCTGGTCGGCCGATATGAAATCATTCATGGGGGCACTGTCGGCACGGCTGGTCGACACCACAGGGGACCCCAGGGCTGGCGCGTACCTCTGTCAACGTATCTCACTTGCGATACAAAGAGGTAACGCCGCCAGTGTCATGGGGTCCATGCCGCAAGCAGACCTACTGGAAGGGGTATTTTCTTTGTAACTAGGTTATTACTGTAGGTAGGTAAATATTTTTATATGTGTGTAGGTATAGTTTGTTATGTAGTTTTATTTATTTTTAGATTTAACTTTAGTTTTAATAGTATGTTTAATCTACAATTAAGTATTTTATTTAATAAAACTATAACATAGTTCGTATCGAAGTTTAATGTCTACATATTAGCTACTTCGGCCCGTCGGTATTTTTTTGCTATAAGGTTTTTTTGAAAAAAAAAAAAAAAAAAACAACGTTCCTTAAATTCTCAAGGCTGATTTTTATGTATGTGTTAGAAAATACTGAAGATTTGATAATCATCATTACCTGACCATTTCCGCCGGCCGTAACTTTTGCCAGACGCTTGAAAGTCTCTATTACTTACCCTAAAGTTTCTCAACCAACGGCCGGCACAAATGGTCATGGTACCTACAGGAAATGATGATTATCAAATCCATACAGTCTTTCCAAACACATATATAAAAATCAGCCTTGAAAATTTAAGGAGAGTTAGGTTTTTTCAAAGAAAACCTTAAAGCAAAATAATAGACAACGGGCCGAACTAGGTAATATGCAGGCATTAAACGTCGATACGAATTCTACATTATAGCGATGGTCGCGCGACGGCGATGCGACGCATACGAAATCAAACCTTATCGATATGGAAGTAGACGATGCCATGAGACGCGACGGCGACGGTCGCGCGACCGTCGCCCACGCAAGACACGGCGTCATCCTTGAGAAAATGACGAAGGTCTGGCGACTCTGGGCTCTTAATCCAAAACTTTACCTACACATACTGTCATTCATTATGGCGCGCGATTTAAACTCTAATTGTATGAAATTACGAACTATAAGCCTTAGAAAGCAGCCGTCTTTGTGAATGAGCTGTAAAGGATGTGTCATACAATGTAGGTGTGTTCGGTATTGATTTTGTGTTACCGCATGTTATTGTTAATAGCAATATTAGTATTGAAACTTTGCATAGCTCATCGCTTAAACATTAAACATATGTCATATACAGGGTGTAACAAAAATGGTGGTGATCCGTTTAAGGGCGTATTCAGTATCGTACTCTCATCAGGAAAAAGTAGGATAAAAATTTTTTTTCGCAAAAAATTTT
The DNA here is from genome assembly GCF_023078275.1 of Leguminivora glycinivorella. Taxonomy (NCBI): domain Eukaryota; kingdom Metazoa; phylum Arthropoda; class Insecta; order Lepidoptera; family Tortricidae; genus Leguminivora; species Leguminivora glycinivorella. The sequence goes on from NC_062994.1 coordinate 1,691,043, forward strand.
TTTATCTTTGTATGGAGATTCGACCGATTCGCGCGGCCCGGCTCATACAAAAGTGAAAATTTTTTTAGCGAAAAAAAAATTTTTCATCTACTTTTTCCTGATAAGAATACGATACTGAGTACGCCCTTAAACGGATCACCACCATTTTTGTTACACTCTGTACAAAGAAAAAGTGACCAAGGCCTCCAGTGTTCCTTGCTGGAATCGAACCAGCGTACTCCGCTTACCGGGCGAATGCCTGAACCACTCGGCCATCGGTGCACGAAGGCAAGGGTCGAAATTTCCAAGTATATGACATTCCCGAAGGCTCGTGGCGCCCTCTGCCATCCCTGAGGTAGAACAGTGTGGTTCGGTTATATGAGCTCATCGCTTAGGTACTCGTTTCTGGTGGAACCAGTGCCTAAACCCTGACCGCATCCTGACAAATATCATCGTACAAATATTTGTTCTGAGTGTAACAAAAGCGCCGCCCTTTGACAATAAAATGAACTAATATTGATTTAGACAGTGCAAAAACGGAGTGTTTGAACGTGGGTCGCTCGCTTTAGTTTAGACTACGATATCCTGTAGTTTGCTTTATTTAAAACCAATATGGAGAAAGCTAGAATATAACTTTTGACGACCGGTCTGGCGCAGTCTGTAGTGACCCTGCCTGCTTCGCCGCGGTCCAGGGTTCGAATCCCGGTAAGGGCATTTATTTGTGTGATGAGCACAGGTATTTGTTCCTGAGTCATGGATGTTTTCTATGTATATAAGTATTTATATATTATATATATATATCGTTGTCTGAGTACCCACAACACGAGCTTTCTTGAGCTTACCGTGGGCCTCAGTCAATCTGTGTTACGCCGTGGGTTGCGTGGGCGACGGTCGCGCGATGGTCGCGCGACGGCGATGCGACGCATACGAAATCAAACCTTATCGATATGGAAGTATGAGACGCGACGGCGACGATCGCGCGACCGTCGCCCACGCAAGACACGGCGTAAGAAATGGTCATATTGATAACGAATTGAAGTGGCTAGGTATGAACATTAGGTACCCTTGACCCTTGTCAAAATGTCAATATCTTAGGTAGGTATTCAAGTTTTGTTGTGTTTATTTCGTTAATATTTTTTGTATAAGCATGAATGTTAACCACATTTACTTATCATGTTCACAGGTCATGTTTAAACCGAAAAACCGCAAGGGCGCAATTCGACATTATTTTTAACAACCAGTGATTCGGTCGCTAGTTATTAGAAATTAATCAAGACGTATATCTCTGATTCTACATAATCTAATATTCGCAAGTACATTTCACCAGAACCCTAAAGCGGCGGTTTTTGTTCTTAAAAATTATATAGCCAAGATTTGGTTGGCCGTCTAAAAAATTCGGCCTGCACTGCACTATTCTACTCGACATTTCGAGACATTGCTCTTTTTCATCTCGCCATGTCACGATCTAATATTTAGACAAGTCGAATTTGCCTCCACACTTTATGCATAAAATTCATACTTGACATAAATACGACCACATAAAGACAAACAGTAAGAGTCATTGTCAAATCGAAGTTACTCATGCGTGCTTACTCAACGCTTACAAAGAATTTAATCTATTTGTATTTGACTATACTTACTCGTATACTTTGTATCTTTATATGACTAAAGTGGCTTTTGTCAATCGACAAAGTGGGACGATTTTCCGTGCACACTCACATTTATTCTAGTGACGGAAATGTCTCGAAAGCCTTTTTTTTTTCAAAATCCATTCTAAAATTACTGCAATCCACGTTTTAAAAAGCTTAACGCTAATTACCGAAGATGAAAGAAATTCCGTTAAAAAACCCATTCAGTTCGAATTTTAAAAGTTTGATCGTTCCGAATTCGAAATACAAAAACGGGCGGTCGTGACAGTGACCTCCTTAGGTGACCCCTAACGCTTGACTGGATCGCTAATGTAGCGTTTTGACAGTTTAGTTTAGTACATTGTATATTAAGGGCGGAAAGTAAAGCATTACGAACGAGACGCTGTTTGGAGTTTAGTTAGTAATCCTTCAGCCACCCGTGATGGTTCGTTCTCAAAAAAGTGGCACCGTCAGGGTAAAGTGAATGAAAAAAAATGAAAATGGTTTTTTGTACCTTTTTGGATTTAAATATGTTTTTGAGTGCATCAATGATACGGAATTTGCAGGAGGGAACGAAATAGTCGTAAAAACGTAGAACTTATAGCGAGTTGAAATTTTAGACATACAGGAGAAAGTGAATAGACAGGGTAGCAGGGAAAACGTGGCAGGATAAAGAGAGTTTGAATAAAAAAACAAGTTTACCACTAATAATTCAACGTATTTCGACTATTATGATTTCGTTAGGATTCAATTTTTTTCTTTAAGTAGAAACAAAAGCAAAAAAAAGTATTTTTTTAAACAATATACATTATTTTTTATTCAAAATAGTTGAAGTACAGTAAGTGATATCTGATTATTATTTTCAGTCACGATGCCTGCAGTGTTTGACTGGTAGAGAATGCCTTAAGGCATTATGTACACCATTTTGTACTTTTTTATGTGCAATAAAGAATAAATAAATAAGTACCTACAATCACAGTCTTGTAAAACAACAAAGCACATATCATGATTCACAATGTGAGTTGTACTTGTGCATGTAATGCCTGCAATGGCTGCCCCAGTGGAAGAGTTGGTTCGTCTCCTTGATGTCTCCTTGGTAACAGATGTCGAGATAATGAGGTCAGTATTTAAAATGAGGGCCACTCTAGGGCCGGACGGTGTGCCTTGGCTCTTTAAACATCTTGGAAGTAGATTACGTGGCCACATTGACGACTGCCTCCGAGAGAGTATAAATTCTCGTTGGAAGGTGGGCAGACTGTGCCTTTCAAAAAAAGGGTAGTCCAGCTGACTGTCCCTTAGGATACCGTCCCATTGCCCTCCTAGATGAAACTGGCACGATGTTGAGCGCATCATCGTAAGTCTCATCTACTGCTGTGCACGCATTTTGAAAGACACGTGCCCAAACATCAGAGATCGGGTTCTGGGAGGAGCGATATACGCAATTGATGCGCTGCATAAATACAGCGGTCTGGTAGCAGAGAAAAGGCAGGGAGCTATCTCAGTATCTCTTGACATTGCCAATTACTTCGGCTTTCTTCCTTATGTGGTAAGTAATAAAATAGGCGCATTGCTTCCACGATGCGCCTTTCTATTTGAAGATCATCATTCACCATAGGGCATTACCTTGCAGATAGAGTACTGCTCAATGAATCAGGAGGAAGATGCCTAGAAAGGCGAATGGAGTGTGGTGTTCCTACCGGCTGCGCCATATAAACGTATAGGGACAGGTCAATGAGACTACGTGCTCAAATCAAGACTGACTTCTTTATTCTTCTTCTTACCCACATACATATTCATAATAATCATAACCTACCCACAGTTTTCCACAGGGGTCGGTACTGGGCGCCTGCTCTGGAGCATTGGCTTTGACTTGGCTATCAGAGTAGTCCAACTTCTCCGCATGATCACCATTTGTTATGCCGATGACACAATAGTAGCCGTGAGGGGAAGAAAGTACCAGGATAATATGGAGAGCCACAGTGGCAACTGAGCTCACAGTTAGGCGCATTAATTTGTTTGGGCTTGCGGTGTTACTTGCCACGACCGATGACGTGGTTTTCGAAGGAAAGGTTCGCTTCTGCCCGAAGAAAGTGATTGCTGCCGACCTAGCCAAAATGATAATTGTTGACGCTATACGCCGATCGAAATGCAATCTGGTTCTGTAATGCCTATATGCAAGAGCGATAGGGATGTTGCCTTGCCTATTGGCGGTGAGGCGGTCCCTCTTACGCCCCAAATTAAGTACTTGGGCTTCAAACCAAAATTGGTACTCCGAGGAACATTTTATCAAATTGGTTCCTAGCCTCGTCGGGACTGCTTCGGCGCTGAGCAGACTATAGCCCAATATCGAAGGACCCAATGCCCCATATCGGCGCTTATATGCGAACGTCATCCGCAGCGTGTATACAAAATTTCAGCTCAGTCGGTTGAATATTTCTGCTTCAAATTGGGTTGCAAGATTTGACCTCAACATACATACAAACATACATACATACATACATTGCAAGTTAGTAAAAACCATGTCAAAATAGCTTTTTTTTTACTTGTGTTTCTTTATCCTGTCAACAGTCACTTTACCCTGCAGAGTGATGGCAGGATAAAGTTACTCAGGGTGTAGTGAAAATCCGATTAACTAGATATTATCTCCGAAACTGTTGATAATACAACTGTCATAATTTTAATATACATAGTTATACTTCAATACAACATTAAAATGTTATTGGTAAAAAAACTGCCGTATTAATATTTTAAAATAATCATGCCAGAATAAAGTGGACATACCTGTTACAAACTCCGAACGTCACACTTTGAAAACTTCTAACCACAAGACCGCAGCACCTCACACACAAACCTTTACACCGGCGGCTAGAACCATACTGGCTATGTGTTTTACGTATATTAGGGCCTCAATAAGACTTTCTGTGTGTGAGTGAGGTGCAATACCGCGGACGCACAGGATATGGAGAAAATACCGCTGGACAAACTTTGAAGGTGAAAACTAGTGTTCAAAAGTAATCAAAACATCCCGTGCAACGTATATTTAAGAATATAGTAGTCTATTCTCTACAAAAAACGATATTTTATTATCATAAAACTGCAATTTAATAATCTATAGAGCGAAAACTTGAGCAGTGTCGCGTTGTGACAAGGCAGGGTACAGTAGAAAACGGTCTTCTTTATTTTTTTTTTACAAAAGTATTATATTTATAGAAAAAATATGTGTTGGCCTCGATGTGTCACGTTAATGCCTACTTATGAAAATTTTAATTATATGTGAAAATTATATATTTCGCATACTTTCTATTCAAAAACGTGATGGCAGGGTACGATGCCACTATTTTGAGAATTACCCAAAACACAATGTTTTTCATCACACTCATGAAGTAATAATCAAATTTTAAACTATACTCTGTCAACCAAGTCTGTCAGTAAATAAGAACAAAGAAAACTATATGCATCCTTTTCTTTAGGGTGCTAGAGAAAAGGATGCCTATAGTTTTCTTAGTTCTTATTTACTGGCAGACTTGTTTGACAGAATATAAATGTATTGAAATACTTACGCTGACATTTCGAACATTCGTCCGCCATCTTGTTAAGTTTTGACAGGTCCTGGAAGGCCCCACCTAGGGCAGTAAAATAGCTCATTACGTATCAGTATACCGGTAGTTTTATAATAATAACTAAACTATGGTGGTAATAAAAAGGTACATTATGTAAAAAATAAATTCTGATCTGAAGCAAGTATCATTTATATAGGAATTACATACTTCACAATAAGAATCGTGCCTCGATTTTTAGCGCCACCTATTAAATACTATCGTAACTACACTGATGATGCCTACAAATTTATTTTTCATGTCATGATTTTAATATAAAGAAGCGTGTCATTTGTTCTTATGAAAATTAAAACGCGCAAAAATATTTGGGGAAAATATGATTTTGCCCACTTTCAGACTGCAAAACAGCGCCATCTAGTTTTAAGCCTAAAAGGCCCATACATTTCCGGGGTACGCTTTTTAGTATGGGCTTCAGTCAGTCCAGTATTAAATCGTATTCCTGATATTTTCAGTACGGCCTACGTATAAAAAAGTACAAAAGTTAGTTTCAAGCTAGCGATCCGAACGCAACATCTCTGACCAAGTGACCCGTGTGAATCTTTGACATCGTGACGATCCAAATTCAAAAATCGAACATCATGGTCGCCGGGTCACGATCGGATTCGGATCCGGAAAAAATGATGATTACTTTCTTCTTTTAGTTGTTTTTAAATTGTTTGATGTGTACGCGGCTTAAATAGACAGATTTTGGTTTAAAGCCTGGGAGCCGATTTTTGAATATCGATTATTCGGTTTCGTGAATTTCGTCGAATATATCTCTAGTACGGGATTTGAATTCTGCGAACAGAATCGAAAACGAGTAGTCGTTACCACTAGAATTTAAAATCACTAGCCGACCTTTTTCAAAAATAGCATTTCGTCGTATTCCACCTTAAACAAAGGATAGGTACTATAGACTAGACAGCCAAATAATAATATCACTACCGAACGAGATGGTCACAAACAAATTATAATAAGAGTGACAGAGAGCAAAATGTTATTTTTTGTCTTTGTCATAGTTTCACTTTTCCGCCGCTGCCACAAACGAGTTTGAGGCAAACAATAAGGACGTGAATTGTCAAGATTATTATCCGCCCAAATTACTAGGTTGTGTATGGTAAACTGTCAGCCATTTTTAAAGTGATTCTTAAATTCGCTCCATTATTCTATATCTGTCCCTTACGGGTGTACCCTTGCGTCAAGTCTATAGTATCCTTCGTCTGAGTATTCCACGGACTTTCGAATGGCGAATTCATGCGTTCGAAATTCAAATATCCCACAATAGCGCTGAGCAGAATAGCGGCACCCTCTTGACAATCCATACTAATATTATAAGGTTCCCCTTGTTTTGGCATAATTTTACAATCGAGAATTCTTATTGGCATAATCTACATTGGCATAATTCACCTTTCGCATAATCTGTTATGGCATAGTATAGTTACGCATAATTTGTCTAGGCATATTTTTGTTTGTCCGAATATATTTCATGCATAAAGGTTATTCGCCGAATGGTTTTTATGCATAAATTATTTCTGCATAACATGGTTTAGTGGAAATTTACTACTCAGAATTTTTATCATAGGTAATACTACTATATTAATGTTGCAGTTCTAACCTAACCTAACCGAAATTCTTGACAAAATGTTTTATTTGTTGAGGTCGCAGTTCTAACCTAACCAAACCGACTCTCTTAACAGCATTTAGTATGGGTGGATATTCTGATTTTAAGATCAAATATATTCTTAGTCGTGTCCAATGCGCGCAGCGACGTAGACGCATTGATGATTTAATTTAATTATAAATTGCGAAATCGCGCGGCCCTGCCGCTGCCGGCAAATTGACACGATGGCAGATTCTAAACAGGGTCAACCCATCGTAAACGAGTTCCTCGCTTTTCTGCAAGAGAAAAATAAACTGCTGCGGGAAGGAGCGATGGATGCGGCGACTGCTGTTCAGATGTCTTCGCGCGCGTCGAAGTTCACCGTGGAAGACATCTGTGTAGCGAAGAAAGTGTTGTGTGAGTTCCTTGGAATAGCCGGCACCTATGTACCTCACCGAAGAGGAGACGAAACTGGGAAGAAGAGCCTGGAGGACATAATGAAGATCCTCAAAGACTTCAACGACCGGATTCCGGAGTTTGTGGCGACGGATATCTCCAACATTTCGTCGTACAATCCGGACAACGTCGACGTCAGATGCTTGTTTAAGGAAATCGTGGCCCTAAGAACAAGTTTAGCCGAAATGAATACGAAGTTTGAAGCTAGCCTAATTACTATTTCTGAGTTACGTGAAGAAATAAAATGTTTGCGAATTGCCCCAACTCAGACAGCGGCTTCAAATTTCAAGTCTGATAATCGACCTGCTGACAAGTCGGTTTGTTTGCCTGTTGCCGGCGCAGTAAAATGTGTCGCACGCGCCGATCCGCCGCCCGCGCGCCCCCGCGCGTCCGGCCGCCACATGTCCCAACGAACTCGCGTCAGCGTGCATATGCTGACGTTGTCGGTGAGTCCGTCGCAACGAACCGGGTAAATGCACCTGTAAAGGTATCACGGGCTCCTATTGTGGAAAAGTCTGCCCGCACGAATGTGGATGAGGAGGGATTCACATTGGTGCAAAAGAAGAGCAAGGCGCGCAGGGCGCCTCGTAAGACTATGTGTGGCAATGCGGAACCAGTGAATTCAGGTCTACGGATTGCTACGCCGAGTAGGGCGCTCTACGTGTCGCGCTTGCACTACTCCGCCGGGGCTGATGAGGTGGTGGAGTACGTTCGCCAGAAGACTGGCTACACGCTGAGAGTGTTCCAGCTACAGTCGCGCCACTACGTGCACTTCAGTTCGTTTGTGTTGCGAGTGCCGCGGCCGCTGCAGGACACCATCGCGAGTGCAGACTTCTGGCCGAAGGGCGTGGTGTTTCGGCGGTTCCGGGGCAACCTGCCGAACCCTACGCCGTGTCAGACGACGCAACGGAGCCACGCTGTTACGTCGTCGCCTAAATAGAATATTGTTTTTTTTTTGTCTGATTTTTACTGTTTTATGTGCTATACCTATTGTTTTTATTTTTTAGTTTCACAGTGCTTTGGTTTTACTGTTATGCTGTGTAACTTATTTGAATAATAAATAAATAAAATAAATAAAATATGAAAGAGGCGCGTTCCTAGCAAATAAAGCCCCCAGGTAACTAATAAAACAGTGGGCCCCCGAACCGTAAAATTCGGTTAATCGAATACCATCCGAGCAGATTTGAACGGATCGGTCATTCGATTTATAAGCGAGCAAGGGTTGTCAAATGCGAATATAACTTTATTTCATGTTCATTTCATTTATTCATAACGATGTACATTGTTGAATATTACATACTAATAAGAATCATACTTAAAATCTACCAATATCTAAGCCATTTTAATATTTTAAATTTAAAGAAATTATTTTTGATTGGTATCGCCACATACGCCGCAGACCGGTAGACTACGCCGGAAACAGATGCCTCAACCTCACCATCCAAGGCCCTAGGTCACGCGGCCGCGGTAGCCCTAACTGGACGTCGTGACAGCGGACATGGAAGAGAACAATCTCTCACCTCAGGATGCCGAAGACCGGGCAAAGTGGAGACGGCTGAGCAGAAAAGCGGACCCTGGCGCTGGGCCGGGAAAACGCTAGGTTGAAGAAGAAGATTGTCTTCGGTTACCGCAATAGTTACTCATTAAATAAAACTATGGAAACGGGTTGTATCGCGTATAATGAATTCACAATTCATCCCGACGTTTCGAACACTTTACAGCATTCATTAGTGGTAACCGAAGATAATATTAGCAGTTCTTTATTAAACACATCAATACTAATAACTTAACTTATCTCTCCATCGCTAATAGTTAAATGTAAGTAAATCTCACTGGCGGCAACCCTACGGTCCCCTAAAGAGATCCGGGCATTGCGTCCAAATCTGATAATGTGTAAACACGTACATATGTTCGACTTAAAACCCTGGATCGATCTGCTATTAAATATAGATAAGTACAGCTAGTCAACTGTAATATTAATTATACATTATATAGTTATATAAAAAAAAATATACATATTTTCCTGGCTCTCTTCTTTATCATATAGCGAAACGGAGGCTCTACTTGTAAAATTAGTTTAAAATTAATATAAACTTTAACTTTAAGATTTTAACTTGCATGCTGCTTTTTTTTGTATTGTCACTTTGTGTTTTTTTTTACAGTAGTCTAAGGCATGGCACAGTACGATAAACTGGTCTCCCGCGATACAGGCCTGGCCTAGTGCGGGGACCTCTGCTGTTTCTGTATACGCAACGCTATGCGCATTATCTACTATTTAATAACTCTGTATCATTTTTGTAATTTTTCTTTTATATGTGCTAAAAAACATTATCTTATCTTATCTTATCTTATCTTATCTTATCTTATCTTATCTTATCTTATATAAAAAATATAAAATATATCTTTTTTTAGCGAAGACCGAACAAATCTATGACACTATATTGATTTAAACTATTGTGCCTGAGCTGTAAGTTCACATTATTGACACATCGTCACTACTTTTAAAAAACTTGTATCTTCGTCTGTCAATGAAAAGAAAATGGTAGTAAGTATGTATGGAATGCATATAGACTTACTGCGTTTTAACTTTGAGGAGCAGCGTGAGATACGAGCTTTTTAGAGTTCCGTAGTCAACTAGCAAGCTAGGAACCCTTATAGTTTTTCAAAGTAGTGCAGACGACATTTGTTTTGAAGTATGTTGCGACGTGGCTTAAGACATATCGTTTGCCAAACCTAGCGATTATTTACGAATTGGTTGAATCGATTAGGCCAAGGAGGCGCTTAAACAAATATACGATTAAATATCAACTTACTGAAATGTCATTTGAATCGAACGGACATACTCTGCCACAGCACTAGTTTAAAAATAAAAATTAATGATAAATGACATAATAAGTTAATCCTGCAAGATAAATTAATATCGTAAAATACTCATTAACGAAGATCCGCAAAAATGTAACATGTGTTAGATTATGTTTAAAGTAAGCGAAATATTGTTTTTAAGTACTTGATTTTTTTAATGTTATTACAGAATTTTATTTAAAATTTCATTAGGTTGTGCGAGTTTACGTTTTGTGGACGCTGTCATGTGTCAAAAAGAGGTTCTTACTTACAGCTCTGGGTCAATAGTACCTGTAATATAATTATGCATTAGTTATCGAAGACCGAACAAATCTATGACACTATATTGATTTAAATTTAAACTAATACGACCTTCACTCATATTAAATGTTTAAAAGGCAATAGTTTAAGATTATAAAGTAATTTTTATTAAGCAGAAACGTCTGCTAACGATTCTAAACATTTTTATATTAAAGGAAAAAATTGAAAAATTTACGCTTCCGGCGGGACTTGAACCCGCACCATTTTTGCAATCCGGCGAAATTTTTTGGGGATGAAGTCCAGTGTGGCTTCCGTAGCTCAATTGGTAAGAGCATTGCACGGATTGCAAAAATGGTGCGGGTTCAAGTCCCGCCGGAAGCGTAAATTTTTCCATTTTTTCCTTTAATATAAAAATGAATAGTTTAAGATAATTATCCAGTCTATTATAGTGGTGGCCTAGCGGTAAGAGCGTGCGACTTTCGTTCCGGAGGTCGCGGGTTCGAACCTCGGCTCGTACCAATGAGTTTTCTGAACTGTGCGAAATGTTATTTGATATTTGCCAGTCGCTTTTCGGTGAAGGAAAACATCGTGAGGAAACCGGAGTAATTCCAATAAGGTCTAGTTTACCTTTCGGGTTGGAAGGCCAGAAGTCGCTTTCGTAAAAACTAGTGGCTACGCCAAATCTTGGGATTAGTTGTCAAAGCGGACCCCAGGCTCCCATGAGCCGTAGCAAATGCCGGGATAACGCAAGGAGGATGATGATGATAAGTAATCTCTTTAAAGAAAGAGATTCATCCAAACATGAAATCTGATAGCCAAAGCCAACCATATTATGTTTTAATCCAAAGACCTATAAAATTTCGTATAGACGGCCAAGGTCTAAGAAAAAAATGTACCTCAAACCCATAGAGAAAAAGCTACGGTAGCCAAGATGGCGTTATACCTTTGGGGAACGCTCGGCTAGATGGCGCTAATATTAGTATTTGACATTTTAACACATATCAAGCTAAGAATATGGGCCAAATTGTCAAAACTGAGGTTCAAAAGTTTTAAGCTTGCGCCGCGAGATGGCAGTCTATGCACTGTGATTACACATTTTACTTTGACAGTAACTCTCTATAATACTCGATCCTCTTTGGTTTAATCCTAAAGGGGTGAAATCCCTAGGGGTGAAATTGAGATGACATCTAAAATGGGTTGTGTAAATACATTTTAAGGTCATATTGATGTCATTATTTGCCATTTTGTTTTTAAATATCGGATTTTACTGTAGTAAATACATTACATCCTTTGTTTAGGTGATATTTTTGACTTGACCTTCAAATATAAAAGAAGTACGTTGAAATGAAAACAAGCATTGTTTTTTTTTGTACAGGCAAAAAGGAATAAATAGGGGAAGAATTGTAATTTCAGACATCAGTAAATGCGGGTTATTTGTATTAGGCATAGTTAAGTGACATCTAGCGACAATCACGCGCCAATCACGCGTCAACTACCGTAAATTATCAGTACTGCTACTTGTCAATAGATGTCGCGACGAACGAAAAGTCTAATGCTTACCAATTTTTAGCTAATATCACAACAGTAATCAGTATTCTGTTTTCAATTCCTTCTGCTTGTAATATAAGTTGTAAACTGTCTAATATTAAATTTCTGGCAGACGAGACACAAATGCCACCTAGTATCGAGTAGTAGTACTGATAATTCACGCTATTTGACGCGTGATTGTCGCTAGATGTCACTTAACTATGCCTATACAAATAACCCGCATTTACTGATGTATGGAGTTACAACTCTTCCCTTATGGTACGGGCAACAATTCCTCATATTTAGAATTTTTTTAAAAGCTTAAACGAAAATAAGTATTTTTTCATTGAAGAGTTCCTATGGCTACAGACGGGAGAACCATTTGGGACGCCGTGGTGGACGGTCGTGTCCGGAGCAAGTCTCATAAACGCGTAAAAACCCATCGAAACAATAGACACCCATCGCGCCAGATCCCAAGTGCAGCAACCGCTGCACGTGCATCTAAATACCGCCGACGCGCCCCGACCCGACCAAAGCTCCCGCGACGCGTTGTACCTAACTTCAGACTTTTGTGACAGTAGTGTTAAAATGTATAGAGCTTATAGTTTTCGCGTTACGAGTGTGCCGTGTGTTTTCTTATTTACTCAATTTATAGAGACAGTGTGAGACCAAAAACACCCAGTAGCATCCAAATAGACAATCCGCAGTACGAGTTACGAGCTTCTTCCCGCACCACAAGCGTGTGCAGTGTGTTTACATGCTTACAGTGACAGTTGCTCAATTTTTAGAGACAGTGTTAGATTAAATACCTATACTTAGGAGTACTTAGTAGCGAATCAAGCCAAGTGCCGGTGGCTCTCGTCGTCGCGCCGCCCGCGCCCATACCCAACCTGGGCCCGGCGCCTACTACCCAACGTCGAGAAGCAGCGGCTGATGCTAACTACACCTTCATTGCGACCAAATTGGTGAGCTCGTTCCATCTCTGTTAAGTCTTACTTAGCGCTAACACCGGTTTAGGTTTAGGTGCCTATTTAACTAGATTTAGCTTGACCGAGTTGTTAAGCCTCAACGAAAGGGATATCAGCTGATTACAATTATACGCCCAGTTTTAGCTAATTATACACATTGTGCCTAATTTATATAACGCGACTATTTATTGACTATTTAATAAGCACAACACAATATATTATGCTTGTATTCCACATAGTTCAATCTAATGGTAATTATTTATTTGTTTCTAGGCGAGGTAACAAAATGTAAATCGGATACAAATATCATGTAACTGTACTAAACTTATGTACTTAATACTAAATTTACATTTTAAGAATAACCAAGCAAAACATTCAATAATGTATACCTATCATTTGTACACGCTATCATTTTAAGTAACTTATTATTATTACCTACCTAACTTTGATTTCAAATCTATAATCTAGCATCGACTTAAGATAAGGTTATTTGTCACTAGCCTGAAAGAGCCAGTCACGGCTAATCTTATAGTCCTATTGAATCTAATCTTAAGTTACATTAAGTAACGCCTTATTTGATCAGTTTTAAATTAATGAATCGAGAACAAAAGTTAACATAGTCAATGTTAACGCAGAATCGTTGAGCGATAGCCGTGACGTTACCATAATTATACCTGACTATTTTAGTAACTAGGTAGGTAAGACAGGTCACATAGTCCAGGTACCTCAATTAAACTGTATTAGCTAAAATTTCCACTACGCAATTTCCATGGCCCGGGTATTAGAAGCGGGCCGCATAGTTCATATTAGTTAATTAAGTTATGTGTCTAGAACTAGCGCTACGGTTCTGCACTAGACAGGAAAGTTGATTTAAAAAGGCCTGTTGGTCTCAATAAAACCGATAGCGATGTCTATTTGACCAGGTTGTCAGCATTAAAATTACCATTGCTTTTGCGCTGTATAACACTTTATATCATACCTTTGGTACCGTTTTAACTAAGAGCTGTAACGAAATATCTTAGTTTGGAAATCATACCTATAATATTGTGGATACTAATTTCACTTTACTTAGCTTTACATAAATAGCACCTTAGGTACTTACTCAACCCCCAATGATACATAGCTAGCTGGAAATACCAAACAAGTATCTTAGACTCAAAAAAAGGAAAAAAAACACGGGCTGTTTTCTTGAACTATCTGGGCAACTTTTACAACATAACACATTGCACTTCCAAACCATAAACCAAGCCAATAACTGCCCATTAAAGAAAAGGATAAATTACTTTCTTAAAAAAACCAAGACAATTTCCTTGTAAAGACGCACACATCTGGCCTCCAGTCACCGCTATTCTGCCAAACACGGTCAAAAAGGATATAAATTATGCAATACTCTATTGATATAGGGTTGTTTAACGGCCGGCCGCCCGACCATAGTATAACTGCAAACCCCATTAAACCTTTTCATGTCTTTCCAAATTCCTGACGCAAATTTATAACTAAGACAATAGGCCCCATCTGGCATTCGAACCCACGCTACCTACTAGAGAAAAATATAACAATCGCTTTTATTACCAGACCAGGCTAAACCGGCCAACTATATTAAACTATATTTTTATACTCTCAGTTTTAGGTACCTACATGAATACATACGGGCGCGATCTAGTGTTGTGGTACTTGTGGTAGTCAAAATAGTAGGTACTAACAGAAGTATAGTACTTAATAAGTGATTTCGAGTGGAGATGAAGTGACTATTACTAACATAATTTGTCGTTGTTATTATCTGTGCTATCCTTAAGTGAACTTGTGTATCTAATGCTATATGTGTTGTGGTGAATGGATGCACCGTGAAAGTATAGGCCTAAAATTGTGAGGGTCTTTTATGAGCTTGAAGAATAAGATGTCACAAGAAGATACCAAAGAAATACATAAACCCTTATTTGCCTAAATGGTAATACATAGTTGCATCAGCGCTTTAAAACGTTATTCATTCTTAATTATCCCATCAGCGGACGTGTTATCAAACATATCGCCGTAGACGTCTACAACCAGCAACACTATTACATTACTCTGCACTTACCCACAACAGGACAACGTTACTGGAGCCCTTATTACTTCGCCAAGTCTGCTCATATTATGGACACTCAAACTGTTTGTACTAAACCTCACGTGTTTGTGTCGTCTGTCAAGAAATAAGAAATACATCGAGTTCACAAAGAATGACATGAAATGAAACTATCAACGAGAATAAGCAACAGAAAAAATAACTCATTATCTGAACAGTGCTCAACTCAACCCTCTTCGTAGTTATTACATAGGTAACTACTCTGTCTCTTCTCATCATCAAGAATGGCTTAAGGCTGCGCAGCCGGTTGAACAAAACTGAGAACTGTGCTACAATATCTTCAGAATGCTGGCCTCAGTATTATCTTACAGTGAAAGCAGTTACAGTGTGAAATATTTACAAAATTTAACAATTACTTAGTTACGTTTTGATTTTTTAGTGTCATTTGTTTAGTTAACGTATAGTAAAGTGTTGTGGGTGATCCTAACAGTGGCAATGTAGCAATCAACCAATATTTACACACTTCACGCGTAGAGACTACTTATGGAAGAATTAAGACAAAGAAGAATAATATACATGGGATCCGTGGAGTTATAGAAAACTACCGATATACTCCACTATCGCTGAAATAACACAACTACAACGTGCAACGACATCAAGCTGGCTCTGAAACCGTAAAAGAAGACGGGAGAAGCCCCTCCGGAAGCTAGCCAGCTTCCGTCTGATACATCCGAGACGAAGAAATGACAAGTGAGACAAAGGGGAAGGTGTATTTTAAATGCAGTCACATATCCTCACACCTAATATTTATTACACACCAAGTATAGTATTTATCTACCCAACGCTGACTTTACGATGCCTTGTATTCGGGTCGGCTCCAAATTTCCCGTCTCTCCTACTATCCTGACTGCAAACCCTACACTCCCAACCCTATCTACTGGGTGCTCTGGTGTCTTGGACAGGCTGCGGGGGCCTACGGCGGGGCAGCAGAGGTTGCTGCGCAATGAGCCGGTTTGCAAACGTACTCTGTCTGATTCTGCGTTCGAGTCTTAGTCGGTGAGATGTGACGCAGACATATCCAACGACTCGCTGCCTCTTAGGCTCAATCATCAGAGTCACGTGAGCCTACAGCGCTATTGCGTATCAAAATCTCCTCCCCCTGTAGTCTCCCCTTCCTAGTCCTTGCAGCAGGATCTGCTGGCTGGAGTTACCCCCTGAATCTGAATCTGAATCTGAACCTACATAAAAGTCTATTCCCCAAAGCCACCGTCCGCCGGCTTTCCGCGCATGCGCGCAGTATCGAAAAAACTGAAAACGCATTGTTTGGCTCTGTAACCATGGCAACGTATTGTTATAACGATACTGCGCGCGTGCGCGGGAATGCTTTGGGCAGCTGAGCTGACAGTGCAAACCTTTGCGTCGAAATACAGGAAACAGTGTGAATTTCACCAAAATTATTCAAGAAAACTATTAAAAACTAAGTGCATTGTCGTAGAAAAACTATTATATGCAACGGTGTTTAACTGAGTCAAAAAATACTCGTGGCGTCTTAATAACAATTTTCGGCTTCGCCTCAAATTGTTACCCACGCCACTCGTCCTTTTTGACCTCCTTTAAACGCCTGTTGCATAAAATACTATTAAAGGTTCAGGATCATAATGTGAGGTGAGGTCATTAAAATAACACATGGATTTAGCCAGTATCTGAAACAATGCCGGGATACCGCAAGGAGAATGATGAACTGAAGAGTTGGAGAGTGACATAGGCTACTTTTTATCTCTTTCTGACGCGAGCGAAGCCGCAGGAAAAAGCTAGTCTTATATAAATAATCCTAGCTTGTAAAATTAAATGAGTGACAGCACTATAAGAATTCTTAAACAGCTGTTTTTTTACAAAAGTCGGTATATAATAAAACTGGATTACACATATAATGATATGTTACAGGCTATCATAGAATTCGTGGGCTGTGTTTACCGTTTTTTTGGAGCTGTATTTAGAGGGGTAATAGTGGGTTACAAACGGCTCTAGGTAGAGTTATGAATGCAGGGAACAAATCAAATTATTTTATTAAATATTATTTGATTTGTTTTTTTTTTTCAATAGCGATTAGCGACAATACTCAGTCAATATGTGTAAGAGTATCCTGTAATATTTATTTATTTATATATATAATACTTCTAGACGACCGGTATGGCTCAGTTGACGACCGGTCTGGCTCAGTCGGTAGTGACCCTGCCTGCTAAGCCGCGGTCCTGGGTTCGAATCTCGGTAAGGGCATTTATTTGTGTGATGAGCACAGATATATTTGTTCATGAGTCGTGGATGTTTTTTCTATGTATATAAGTATGTATATCGTCGCTTAACACCCATAGTACAAGCTTTGCTTAGTTTGGGGCTAAGTTGATCTGTGTACGGTGTCCCTAATATTTATTTATTTATTTTATTCTAGTTATATATAAGTAAAAAAAAATGATATTATGACCTATAACTTACATGTTTAACACTGTGCTGTAAATGTAAGTTGGTTGAATAAATTTTTAATAAATAAGGCTTGTAATGTTGGAACTTGAACAATAATATATGAATACAGTTTTTATTCTATGTATAAATTATAAACTGAAATAGATACCTCTCTAACCCTACGCCTCAGCCTCGAGAAGATTTCAGTCAAAGATTTCAGTAAAAACTTTTAGTTATTTTTATAAAATAAGTATTATATAGGCTTGTTATCTATAAGTGTCACAATTATTTCATTCACATAATTTTTTGAGAGTCATTTCTATAGCTTCCTAAGTCTATCCATCAAAAACAAAGCCCGGGGTTACGTAACGTAAAGACAGACGAACGAAATTATTAATAGTTACCAATCACATACTGTTGTAACTTTAACTATTATACCAGTAATTTAAAATAGGTAACTTTTAGTATTTATATCGATATGATTTGAATATCAAATGAAATGATTTCATTTAATTTGGGTAAGGTTTACTATGGGTATCTACTAGACGATACACATACTTAATGCGTATCATTTGCCACGGCTCATGGGAGCCTTGGGTCCGCTTTGATAACTAATCCCAAGATTTCCCCATCTGAAAACCAGCACTGGGTATATGTACCTATATATCTGGCAACAAGTTGAGACGGGTACCCATTGCCTAAGCCTACCAAATGTGTAACTGTAAATATAGTTTAAGATGTAGTTAATGTTAATTTTAGGTTTTTGATTATTCTTATTTCCTGCTACATTGTTTAAGTTTTTATCCATTTTGTTTCTAATTTTTTCTCATATATTTGTGTTGATAGTTATGGCAATAAAAATATTTTTATTTTTTATTTTATTTGGCGTAGGCACTAGTTTTACGAAAGCGACTGCCATCTGACCTTCCAACCCGAAGGGTAAACTAGACCTTATTGGAATTAGTCCGGTTTCCTCACGATGTTTTCCTTCACTTAATATGTATAAGTAGATAAATATAAACAAGTTCGCACGTTTCTGTAAAAATACGAAAAAAAATCTTTTCGCACTAACATCTTGTAGGTAATCAACTCGTTTGTATGTAGAATAGATGGACCCTTTTTCTATTATAAGAAAGTTTTATTAACTGTGTATTAGAATTATATCACCCTGTTCATTATGTTATTTGCGGGCAATGCCGCACAAGCCCTGTTTCGACACTTGTTATATTATTACTTGTATTTTATAGTAAATGGAACTATAGGTCTTTCTGTAATCTAAGAACTTAAACACTTTTGTATGTGACTGTTTGTTTCCTAAATAAATGAAAAAAAAAAAAAAAAAAAAGTTTTAAGCATGTGTTCTTAAACGAGATATTAAGGAAAATATCAAGGTATAAGCAATGGTACCTTTTGCGCATGAACTTATGTAGTTGGGTGTTTTCCAAAATAAATACCGAAAATCGAATTTCGGCAGATCTGGACGTGTTTGGGCTCATTCTTCTCAGAATCACGAGCTGATTCGATCCCGACGATAAAAAAATGTGTCCCAAAATTTCCATACAAAATTCGAGTTTCCAATACGTCACGCTCGTACTAAGTTCATACTAAAATCGTGACGTAAAGAAAAAAAAAACTGAGGACACATTTTTTTATCGTCGGGATCGAATCAGCTCGTGATTCTGAGAAGAATGAGCCCAGACACGTCCAGATCTGGTGAAATTCGATTTTCGGGATTTATTTTGGAAAAAGCCCAGTTAGTAGTTACATTTTGATACTATGGGCTTAGCCAAAACCTGCCAAAACTTAGCTAATTATTCCATGTGTAGGGCACAATAGGCTAGTTTCCTATACTTAAAATAAAATATTTTTCACCACACCAAGTGGTAAAGGCTTTCTTTGCTATTCGAAAACAGATAGCAAAATTGCATTTTATCCACAAGGGGGCAAAGTAATTTCATACGAATTTTAACTCGATGTCTTCATCTGGCTGCTAGATTTTACCTATAAATGATGATTTTGAATCATAAATATTGAATAAATTGATAGATTTCATTTATTTTGATGTTTTATAGTCAGTATTTTGTTGGTGTTGGTGTGGTGAAAAATTTTGTGTTTCACTCGGTGGCAAAGTTTGTTTAACCTTCGTGCATTGATACCCTCGCAACGCTCAAGATTCCACTTTTTGAACCACTCGCTACGCTCGCGGTTCAATTTTGGAATCTTTCGCTTGCTCGGGTATCAATATTGACACGTGCGGTTAAACAACTACTTTGCCCCCTTGTAAAACAAATAACTATTGTGCACTGCATAAAATAAAGCACCACATAATTAGAAAAAATATATGTCGTGACGTCATTCCTCAGTATTACCAAAGAGGATCGAGTATTATAGAGTTACTGTCAAAGTAAAATGTGTAATCACAGTGCATGGACTGCTATCTCTCGACACAAGCTTAAAACTTTTGAACCTCAGTTTTGACAATTTGGCCCATATTCTTAGCTTGATATGTTTTAAAATGTCAAATATTAATATTAACGCCATCTAGCTGAGCGTAGGTACCCCAAAGGTGTAATGCCATCTAGGCCACCGTACCTTTTTCTGCATGGTATTGAGGTACGTTTTTTTCTTAGACTTTATCTGTCTATACGGAGTTATATATGTCTTTGGTATTACATATTAGCAAATCGGTTTGACAGTTGTTGAAAAGAAGCTGATTTGACTAGTAGGAAACTAGTCTATTGCATTTCATTCTTCTGCGAACGATCGTCATCTTGGCTAGCTCCTGTATTTTGTGGGTGCGTAAGCGCAGTGAAGTCGCTCAAGAGGAACCGTGTGACTCACGTGGTAAAGGAGAAGTTGAGTAATATATTGAAATAATTTACGTTTACGAATTTACGATTAATTAACCCCCGACGCAAAAACGACGGGATAAGTTTGACGTGTCTGTTTGTCTGTGTGTGTGTCTGTCTGTGGCATCGTAGCTCCCGAACGGATAAACCGATTTAGATTTAGTTTTTTTCTGTGAAAGCTGAGTTAGTCGGGAGTGTTCTTAGCCATGTTTCATGAAAATCGGTCCACTATGTCGCAGTCGGAGGTTTTTTCTTAATTAATTTAATGAATAACCTAACCACAACATTAAAATTAATTAATTTTAATTTTGTGGTTAGGTTATTTTTTATAGCAAGAGTAAAAATAACTTACTTTTAACAGTTTTGAGGGTTCCGTAGTCAACCAGGAACCCTTTTAGTTTCGCCATGTCCGTCCGTCCGCGGATAATCTCAGTAACCGTTAGCACTAGAAAACTGAAATTTGGTATGTATATGTATTTCAATCATGAAAAATAAAAAGTGGGAAAAAATGTTTTATTAGGGTACCCCCCCCCCCTACACGTAAAGTGGGGAGTGTTTTTTTTTTTCATTTCAACCCATTTTTAACTGGTGACCGAAGAGCTGGCGACTTCCTTGCACAACGTATCAGCATTGCGATACAGCGATGTAAATAAAGAGATTTACCCTAACGTCTGATATATTGTTGGATAGGTATTTAAAAATGAATAAGGGTTTACTAAAACCATTTTTTGAGAATGCTCATATTTTCGGAAATAATCCCTCCTAAAGTAAAAAAAATGTGCCCTTCCTTCCAACTTTTGAACCATAGTTTAAAAAAAATCGCAAAAGTAGAACTTTATAAAGACTTTCTGGGAAAATTGTTTTGAACTTTATAGTTTCAGTAGTTTTTGATAAAAATACGGAAAACTACGGAACCCTACACTAAGCGTGGCCCGACACGCTCTTGGCCGGTTTTTTTTTCTTATTTTGTCACCGCAAGCCCTCTTCGTCACGGTATTTAGCTGCCCACTCTGTTGGAATTCGTTTTGCATAAAATTGTCTGTCGGTCTGTCTGTCCTGTAATAAATAACAAAGCTAAAATAACAATATAATGGTTCAATGAGTTTATTTATATAAAAGTGCGGGGTTAGATAGAGACAAGTAGCCTATGTCACTCTCCATCCCTTCAACTATCTCCACTTAAAAAGATCACGAAATTTCGTCGCTCCGTTTTGCCGTGAAGGACGGACAAACAAACAGACACTTACTTACCCATTTATAATATTAGTATGGATACAAATACATAGAAAACATCCATGACTCTGAAACTAATATCTGTGCTCATCACATATATAAATAATATTCATATTATATATTAACCCAGTTCCCATGTTAACCCGTATACGGTAATAAGATTAATTTTTACCCAAATTGGATTAATATTATCTAATGAACTGATATTGGATTTACATTACGGTAATAATATGCATAGGGGTTAGGGGTATACAAGTGCGGGCGAAAATATACACCGTGTTTTTATTGTTTTTCCGTTAAATTCGACACGCAGTTAGGTTCATCATCAGGAACCATCCTGTATATCGCTTTTTGTTAAATTCGTTTCCATACATAATAAATGGAATAATTAGTGTGCGAGGACCCTAATCATAACATTAAAGTCAGTGCCAAATGTGTGACGGCAAATGTCAAAACAAATAACATAAAGAAGTGGTAAGGGATGCCACACACTTGTTCAGTTTATCCTGGCATTTGCCAAGGCTCATGGGAGCCTGGGGTTCGCTTTGACAACTAATCCCAAGATTTGGCGTAGGCATTAGTGTTACGAAAGCGACTGCCATCTGACCTTTCAACCCGAAGGGTAACTTGGCCTTATTGGAATAAGTCCGGTTTCCTCACGATGTTTTCCTTCACCGAAAAGCGACTGGCAAATATCAAATAACATTTCGCGCATAAGTTCAGAAAACTCATTGGTGCGAATAGGGGTTCGAACCCGCGACCTCCGAAACAAAAGTCGCACGTACTTACCGCTATGCTACTAGCGCGTTTCTTTCGATAATTAATATTATAAATAAATGTATTTCTTTATAGCTAAGGCTTTGACGTTTGATTTTGTACATTACTGTGGAAAACAAGTTTTCTTCCCTGATTGTAAGCAGTCTCCGTAGTCTATGGTTGCCATGTAACTCTCTATGCGCACTACCCTACACTCCGCGTTCTAGTTCTGGAGTGCTATCGGGCGTTCGTATAAGAAATCCATACTAATATTATAAATGGCAAAGTGTGTGTCTGTTTGTTTGTCCGCCTTTCACGGCAAAACGGAGAGACGAATTGACGTGATTTTTTAAGTGGAGTTAGTTGAAGGGATGGAGAGTGACATAGGCTACTTTTTGGCCCTTTCTGACCCCCCATTTCCCTAAAATAGGAGGTAGAAGTTTATATGGAGCATTACGCAATTTTATAATTTAGCGCGAGTGAAGCCGCGGGCAAACGCTAGTCTAAATATATAAAAGAAGAAACTGACTGACTGACATATCAACGCACAGCCGAAACCGCTGGTCCTAGAGAATCCAAATTTGGCACGTAGGTTCCTTATAAGGTGTACAGAGGCACTAACAAAGGATTTTTCAAAATTTACCTCGTAAGGAGGGGGAAATGTGGGTTCAAATTTTGTATGGGAAAACAAGATTAGATTAGTACGCGGACGAAGCCACAGGAAAAAGCTAGTTAATAATAACTAAAACTTCTAAATACATCAAACACCCGTAATCCAAAAGAAGTAGGCGGAGCACATAAATTCTATATTGGAATCTTTCGCTTGCTTGGGTATTAGCACGAGCGTTTAAACAATTTTGCTCCCTTGTAAAACAAATAACTAATAAATATAAATAAATATAAATATTGGGGACACCTTACATAGATCAACTTAATTAGCCCCAAACTAAGCAAAGCTTGTACTATGGGTGCTAAGCGACGATATACATACTTAAATAGAAAACACATAGAAAACATCCATTAGTCAGGAACAAATCGTCACTACTTTTAAAAAAACTTGTATCTTCGTCTGTCAATGAAAAGAAAATTGTTGTAAGTATGTATGGAATGCATATGGACTTACTACGTTTTAACTTTGAGGAACAGCTTGAGATACGAGATTTTTTAAAAGTAGTCACGAAATATCTGTGCTCATCACACAAATAAATGCCCTTACCGGGATTCGAACCCAGGACCGAGACTTAGCAGGCAGGGTCACCGTCACTACCGACACAAACTAAACACACTATTTCTACAAACTATTTCTATAATGTAATATCCGAGGGGGAAATGAGGACATTTGTATGGTGAATCATGGCCCTATTAAAAAGTAATCCAAATTCGAAAAATTCGCAGAAAAGGTTCCGTTTACCTTAACGATCGGTTCGTAAGCGATTTTGATCGATTCGATTATCTATTTATGCTAATTCGAATCGTATGAATCGATTCTGTTATTCGAGCGTATCATTTTGTGTTCTGTGGTAATGACTGACTACTGTTCGATTTTTGATTTGGTTTTTAGGGATCTGTAACGAATAGCAAGAATGGTTCATGTCATTGCAATGTGATACCGATATGTTACGATACAAGTGCGAAAAAGGGGATGTTCGAAACGAGTGACGATAAATTAAATTTCTACATAAATGGGAAAGTGTGTGTGTCTGTTTGTCTGTCCCTCTTTCACGGCAAAACGGAGCGACGAATTGACGTGATTTTTTACGTGGAAATAGTTGAAGGGAGAGTGACATAGGCTACTTTTTAACCCCCGACGCAAAAACGACGGGGTGTTATAAGTTTGACGTGTCTGTCTGTCTGTCTGTTTGTCTGTCTGTCTGTGTGTGTCTGTCTGTGGCATCGTAGCTCCCGAACGGATGAACTAATTTAGATTTCGTTTTTTTGTTTGAAAGCTGAGTTAGTCGGGAGTGTTCTTAGCCACGTTTCATGAAAATCGGACCATTATGTCGCGGTCGGGGGTTTTTCAAAATTTTATTGTCTCTTTTTAACTCTCCACTCCCCTAAAATAGGGGGTAGAAGCCGCGGCCAAAAGCTAGCTTCTTAATAAGAACGAAGTACGGAACTCTTCATTGCATGTTCCAACTCGCACTTGACCATCATTTGAATAAATTGAGTTGAATGTCAGATATTTCGTATTATTTGACTCGTTGTGATTTGAATAAGAAATAACAGTTTAAGAACAAAAGTTACAGTTTTAATAGTTTACTAAATGGCACTTAGATTGGTCTCTTTCAAGTTTTTTTTTATAAAAAGTTTTCAAAGTTATTATTTGTATTCGGGTCGGCTCCAAATTTCCCGTCTCTCCTACTATCCTGACTGCAAACCTTACATTCCCAACCCTATCTACTGGGTGCTCTGGTGTCTTGGACAGGCTGCGGGGGCCTACGGCGGGGCAGCAGGGGTTGCTGCGCAATGAGCCGGTTTGCAAACGTACTCTGTCTGATTCTGCGTTCGAGTCTTAGTCGGTGAGATGTGACGCAGACATATCCAACGACTCGCTGCCTCTTAGGCTCAATCATCAGAGTCACGTGAGCCTACAGCCACAGTATAATAAAGAGTACTATCGTACAGTATGGCCACTCCCGCTCCCCGCTGAAAGTGCCGCCCACAACCTCTCGGTTACCTCACAGTTACCGCCTGTCAAAAACGCGAACAGTCGACCTGTCATATGTCACTCATACAAGCATAGTACGCGTTCACCTACACGAGCTTAGACTGTGTGCTGGGAACGCGCCTCTTTCATATATTTGATCGCCAGTGTCCGAGGTGTGCTACAGCGCTATTGCGTATCAAAATCTCCTCCCCCTGTAGTCTCCCCTTCCTAGTCCTTGCAGCAGGATCTGCTGGCTGGAGTTACCCCCTGAATCTGAATCTGAATCTGTATATAAAAAGTTTTCAAAGTTACTTATGTCCAAAAAATGTATTAACTACATATTTATATGTTGCTTTTTCTTTTCAGATTCAACGAAAGCGATACGAGTGGACAAGCAAGACTTTTGCTAAGCATTGGGACACTATTATACTACTTAGTATAGTAACCGCTCGTGTAATGGAATTGTCACCAGTAATGGAATGGTAAAGACATTGACAAATACTGAAATAGTACATTATGATACAAGTGCGGAAAAGAGCGAAGACCGAGGGGAGTGTTTGAAATCGAGACTAGTTATGAATTTCCTCTTCAAACGTGTATCTTACGACGTTTTTCAGTACATAAGTACCCTACCCTTTTGAAGCTTCGACCTGACCAGAAATGATCCTTGATACATTAAATACTTTTTGAAAATTTGTACAAATAATTTCTGAACTAAGTTCCTAATTTCTTTTGGGGTCTGGACTGTTGTTGTGAGGTATTAAATTAGCGATTGCCTATTGTGACAGACGGGAAGTAACAAAAAAAGTCATTTAATGTCGCAAAATATTTTTTTTAATTACAATCAAGTAATCTCTCACGCAAATTACATACAAACATACATAATAATGTATCTAGTGCAAACAATATTATTAGGTTTAGCCAAAGGCTGTACTTGCAAGCAACAATGTGAAACTTAAAAACGAAAATCGTATAACAATATTATCGTTTCGCCGGCAGCGGCCATTGTGCGCGCATCAACGTTTCTATCGGCATTGTATTCTGTGCAATATGCATTTTCGTTCGGTAATAATATGTTTGCTGAGAAAAACAAAGGGTTATTTTTATTAAACATCTAGATATTTAACACTAAATCATATAAACTAGTAAGAACTAAATCAATAAACATCTAATACTACTTAGTATGAAGTAAGTAGTAATACTTCAGTATACACTTGTTTACTTTTAACATTAATTTAAATACAAGTAGTAAGATATGTCTGAATCGTAGCTTAGCTTAGAGAAAAATTTCCTACCCCTGAAGCATTTCCTGACTAAAAATAGTTATTTGTTATACAAGGGGGCAAAGTTGTATTTTAACGCCGAGTGTGGAATTGAAAAACGAGCAAGTGAAAGGATTCTATAGTTGAACCACGAGCGAAGCGAGTGGTTCGAGAATAGAATCCCGAATTTGCGAGTTTTTTAACACACGAGAAGTAAAATACATTTGCACCCGAGTGTAAGGGTTACATTCTGGTGGCCTATAAACTATTGTCATATTTTCACTTGTCAGAGCACTATTTACATAACATTGTATGTCATAAAACTTGGAAGTCAGAATAATTTTTGAACATAGCTGTTTTACGTCATAGCTGTGTTATGTCATATTTTTTATTGCAATATTTTTTATGTTTATTAAATTTTAAGTCATAAGTTTGCTGAGCATAATTGTCTTTATTTCGACGTATTACTATGCATAGTATTAATATTGTATACAAAAAAGAAGTCATATATTTAAAAATCATAATACGTTCCATTTATAACTCTGTTTAGGCTCGAATTTAATGTACTAATAAGTAACTCAAATCTCATATGACGGTGCGACGACGACAATTTCATCGACAAACAAACAGTGAAGCAAACGTATTACAGGGTAGGTTTAGGTTAGGTTAGAACTGTGACCACACAGAAACAAACGTCTTACAGAGTAGGTTTGGGTTAGGTTAGAACTGTGACCACACACAAAAACGACCAGCTTACATAGTAGGTTTAGGTTAGGTTAGAACTGCTACCTACACAACAACGAATGGATTTTATATTAGGTTTAGGTTATGTTAGAACTGTGACCACACACAAAAACAAACAGTTTACAGAGTAGGTTTAGGTTAGGTTAGACCTGTGATTTACACATAAGCAAACGTATTACAGGGTAGGTTTAGGTTAGGTTAGAACTGTGACCACACACAAAAACAAACAGTTTACAGAGTAGGTTTAGGTTAGGTTAGAACTTTGATTTACACATAAGCAAACGTATTACAGGGTAGGTTTAGGTTAGGTTAGAACTGTGACCACACAGAAACAAACGGCATACAGAGTAGGTTTAGGTTAGGTTAGAACTGCGACCCTACACAACAACGAACCGCTTTTAAATTAGGTTTAGGTTAGGTTAGAACTGTGACCAAACAAACAATTTACAAATTGTAAAATTTTAGAAAAATTCATAATTTAAGTAATATTATGCGTAATAAATTGTACTTAATTAAAACAAAAAAATTAAAATGTTTCAAGGTGTTATAGTGAACTATTATGGCTGATAATAAATATGCTAAAAATCGTTATGTATAAAACAAATTATCAAACCTGATAAGTGTGCTGATAGTTAGTATGACATTTGATTATTATAATCTAAGTTTGTATGAATAAGGAGTATATGACATCTATTAAGTATGACACTAATTATTAGAGCAAAAGAAGTATGACAAAAAATAATATTATTTCCTATATGTATGCACATTGATGATGATGCCGTAAGTTGTTATGCGCATAGAAGATATTACAAAAAAATATATGCGACCCGATATGGACCCCGAGTGTAACACAAAACTTTTCCCCTCACTATAGCGAGGAAACTAAAACGCAAAAAATGCGTTTATCACTGCTTCCAGTAGTTCTACAGGTGGTAAATCATCTTTATTACTAGATTCACCTACTTTTATCAATTTAAAGCAGCAAATTTGACTTTATTCAAGGTCAAATTACTTTACCCACTAGTGGATAAAATGCGTTTTTACCCGCTGGTATTAAAGGACAAAACACGTGTTTCCGAGCTGGTGAGGGGAAAAATATTTTGAAACATAAGTAGTCAAATGAGGAGGCACACTCAAAGGTATGACAGATGGCGCCACCCTATTAGTCCATTGCACAGATAATGAATTTCATACGTGAGAGCGAGAAGATGATATGTTTTCTCTCTCTCACACATATTAATTACAGTGACATGCCTAGAGACTTGCACAGGCGCCGCCTGGCGGGATAAATTATTGTCAGTGTGCCTCCTCATTGGTTCAGTCTACCTAAGTTATTACGGTGACATACATTCAAGCGCTACATTTTTATTTGTTTAGATACCAATATTTTACATAGCTGACTTCTATCTAAGTCGGTATATTGTCTAAATTGTACAGTAAAAAATTCTGCTTGCAACGCTTCAGTTTCATTTTAAAAATTTAAAACTACTTACTACGAAGAACGTTCGGCACAAATGATCGCTCTTGACACATTTAGCCCATGCCTTAAATCACAAATCAGAAGTAAAAGTGCTAGAGAAAACCTATCATCATTTGTTATACTTAACAATCGGCCATCTTTGAAAAAATCGCTTCCATCATTATCAAACTCTCGGAAAACTCAAACACTTCAAACATACATTATTCATCGACGGTTCAGTATGAGACAGTCACTTCGAAACTGATACAAAAGAGCCAATGGATGGACAACTAAGCGGAACGTTGTTCGTGGTACCATATTATTTAAATTTGGAACATCGAATCGTGTGTCAGAATCGTGACTATACGTAAAGCATACAGGTTCATTTATTTACCGAACCTCGTATCTCTCTTAGATTTTACTAAGATTTTTAAGCTTTATTGTAATGTCTTAAAGTTGATTTTTGAATTTTGAGTAAAATTATTTGAGAGATGTGTAGAAATAGACGTGACAGACGGTAAATCGATATTTAAAAATTTGAACATAACATGACTTGTCTTCGTGAGAAATGTATAGTATTAAATAGATAGGTAGTATTAAGGCAAAAATGTAAAACATGGTAACATTGATAAAATTATCTAAAACATACTTCTTGGCCAGATACTTTTTGACGACCGGTCTGGCCTAGCGTGTAGTAACCCTGCCTGCTAAGCCGCGGTTCCGCGTTCGAATCCTGGTAAGGGCATTTATTTGTGTGATCACTGATATTTGTTCCTGAGTCATGGATGTTTTCTATATTATATTTGTATATTATATAAATCGTTGCTGAGTACCCACAATACAAGCCTTCTAGAGCTTACCGTGGGGTTCAGTCAATCTGTGTAAAAATGTCCTATAATATTTATTTAATCATTATTTATTTATTTTAAGCATATACATACATATATTCGTCGCTCTCATACATTTGATGACGACTGTGATGTACACCAACCAAATATTTATACCATTTATGATTCAAAATAATCTTCAAATCAAGGGTGAACAGGCATCTGCTGGGCGAGCTCACTCCATCGTAGGCACTTTGGCTAGTCTGTGGCCAAGAGTAAGCTCATTTATAATTTAAAAAAAAATCTGTTAATCATAACATATCTAATAATTTTTCCCCTCACTAGCTCGGAAACACGTGTTTTGTCATTAATTTAATACCAGCGGGTAAAAACGCATTTTATCCACTAGTGGGTAAAGTAATTTGATCTTGAATAAAGTCAAAATAACTGCTTTAAAATTGATAAAAGTAGGTGAATCTAGTAATAAAGATGATTTACCACCTGTGGAACTACTGGAAGCAGTGATAAACGCATTTTTTGCGTTGTAGTTTCCTCGCTATAATGAGGGGAAAAGTTTTGTGTTACACTCGGGTGCAAATGTATTTTACTTCTCGTGTGTTAAAAAACTCGCAAGTTCAGGATTCTATTCTCGAACCACTCGCTTCGCTCGTGGTTCAACTATAGAATCCTTTCACTTGCTCGTTTTTCAATTCCACACTCGGCGTTAAAATACAACTTTGCCCCCTTGTATAACAAATGACTAAATTGTATAATGAATCTATAAAAGCGTCCTGGATCTACATAGAATCTAGTATAAGTTGTTGTGTAGGAGACAGGTGTCATCATCCTCCTTGCGTTATCCCGGCATTTGCCGCGGCTCATGGGAGCCTGGGGTCCGCTGTGACAACTAATCCCAAGATTTGGCATAGGCACTAGTTTTACGAAAGCGACTGCCATCTGACCTTCCAACTCAAAGGGTAACCAGGCCTTATTGGAATTAGTCCGGTTTCCTCACGATGTTTTCCTTCACCGGAAAGTGACTGGCAAATATCAAATGACATGTCGCACATAAGTTTCGAAAAACTCATTGGTAGGATACAGGACATTCAATACAATTCAATACAATCTCCTTCCTTCCTATATCTGTGGTACCAAAGACATATATAACTCCGTATAGACAGAGAAAGTCTAAGAAAAAAACGTACCTCAGTACCATACAGAAAAAGGTACGGTGGCCTAGATGGCGCTAATATTATTATTTGATATTTTAACACATATCGAGCTAAGAATATGGACCAAATTGTCAAAACTGAGGTTCAAAAGTTTTAAGCCTGTGTCAAGAGATTGCAGTCTATGCACTGTGATTAGTAATCACTGATTACACATTTTACTTCGACAACTCTCTATAATATTCGATCTTCTTTGCTGGTACCAAGGTACCTTTTACTGCTTTGAAGGTATTTCTATACAGTGAGTTATCAACTGATATCATTAATTTCAGTACATT
This sequence comes from Leguminivora glycinivorella, assembly GCF_023078275.1. Taxonomy (NCBI): domain Eukaryota; kingdom Metazoa; phylum Arthropoda; class Insecta; order Lepidoptera; family Tortricidae; genus Leguminivora; species Leguminivora glycinivorella. The sequence goes on from NC_062994.1 coordinate 1,721,705, forward strand.
AAACACCAATGAGAATATTTTGAATGAAATTCTGAATCTGATAAAGAGAAGTTTGAAGTTTCTAAAGATAATGGGTTTAAAATTACTGTACAAATAAGCTATGAATATTCCTATTTGTATATACGAGTATGTTGCAGGGAAATGGCCAAAACAGAGATTAGATTAAATCTCTAAGGGATTTGATCAAATCACGCAGGATGTCAAAATGGCGAATCCATTTCATCATTTCTCTAGAAAATTTTAGTCATTTGACTAAATCCCTGACTCTGTTTAGTGAAATCACAAAATCGACCAATAGACACGCCACGTTTTCTCATTTCACTAGATTTGTTTAGGGATTTGATAAAATCCTCGAACCACGTCAGTAACTTGACGAAACGAGCTTATAAAGTCAACTAGTTTTATCATTTCGCTAAACAAGTTCAGTGAAAAGACAAAATATTTTAATAAATGTGAAAATAATTTAAAATTAAACATTTTAAGCTTTGTTTAGGATTTTATCAAATCCCTAAACAAATCTAGTGAAATGACAAAACTAAGCGTGTCTATTGGCCGATTTTGTGATCTCACTAAACAGAGTCAGGGATTTAGTCAAATGACTGAAATTTTCTAGAGAAATGATGAAATGGATTCGCCATTTTGACATCCTGCGTGATTTGATCAAATCCCTTAGAGATTTGATCAAATCTCTGTTTTGGCCATTTCCCTGCGACATATATACAAATATTCAGTTCGGAGAAATAATTATGTACATTCAAAATCTAATTTGATCTATTGCTTTTTTAACCCCCGACGCAAAAACGAAGGGGTGTTATAAGTTTGACGTGTCTGTCTGTGTGTATGTCTGTCTGTCTGTCTGTCTGTCTGTCTGTTTGTCTGTTTGTCTGTCTGTCTGTCTGTGTGTGTGTCTGTCTGTGGCATCGTAGCTCTCGAACGGATGAACCGATTTTGATTTAGTTTTTTTTGTCTGTAAGCTGAGTTAGTCGGGAGTGTTCTTAGCCATGTTTCATGAAAATCGGTCCACCAGGTCGCGGTCGGGGGTTTTTTCAAAATTTTAATTTTGTGGTTAGGTTATTATCAAAAAGGGGTCATTCCAATACTGTTTGATATGTATACATCCATACTAATATTTTAAATGGGAAAGTGTGTGTATTTGTTTGTTTGTCCGTCTTTCACGGCAAAACGGAGCGACGAATTGACGTGATTTTTTAAGTGGAGATAGTTGAAGGGATGGAGAGTGACGCAGGCTACTTTTGTCTTTTTCTAACGCGAGCGAAGTCGCGGACAAAAGCTAGTATCTACATATATGTAGGTACTCTACTGTCATCTAACGGCCCAGCCACGACATTGGGCTAAGCGCGGCAGCGGTGAGCGGCGGCCATACATTGGAGCGAGACACAGCGATGGGACTTTTCATTCGCACGTACGGCTGCCGCTCACCGCTGTCGCGCTTAGACCAATGTCGTGGCTGGGCCGTAAAACAATCTTTATAATTTACTAGCTTAATAGCCCGCGACTAAAGTTAGTAAGTTAGCCTATGTCACTCTCCATACCTTCAACTATCTCCACTTAAAAAATCACGTCAATTCGTCGCTCCGTTTTGCCGTGAAAGACGGACAAACAAACAGACACACACTTTCCCATTTATAATATTAATATAGATATGTCATATTGTTAGTATTCCAATGTGAATGGAACAGGAATTTAGTAACGATAGATGGACATCATCAGTGAAAGCAGTTACAGCATGTGTTTATATTGAGGCATTGTTTCACTCAAATAGCTCTTTATCTTGGACCGCCCGAGATATATCGTGCTAGATGTGTCAGGGCTTTTTGGTTTGACAAGAGTATAACATTTTCTGCTAGAGACTTAAACTTATACTGTAGATAGACAACACTTATGAGGAACTAAAATAAAAATATCTGTGCTTATTACACAAATAATCCTTACCGAGATTCGACCCAGGACTTTTGGCTTAGCAGGCAGGGTCCTATCCACTAATCCAGACCGATTTTCAATTATAATATACTAGCTTTTGCCCGTGGCTTCGCTCGCGTTAGAAAGACAAAAAGTAGCCTATGTCCCTCTCCATCCCTTCAACTATCTCCACTTAAAAATCACGTCAATTCGTCTCTCCGTTTTGCCGCGAAAGACGGACAAACAAGCAGACACACACTTTCCCATTTATAATATTAGTATGTATTAGCTTTTGCTCGTGGTTTCCCTCGCTCTCGAGTTAAATTCGAAAATTGTGGAATTCTCCATACAAACTTCTCTCCCCGTTTTAGGGAAGTGAAGAAAGAGACAAAAAGTAGCCTATGTCACTTTCCATCCCTTCAACTATCTCCACATAAAGAATCACGTCAATATCTCGTTTTTTTAGCATGACAGGCGGACTACCAAACAGACACACACTTTCCCATTAATAATATTAAAATGATAGAAGTATGGATTGTAACAGGGATGACTACATAAAAAAATGGTGTTCTGTTTAGTCCGTCGGTTAAATCGTTCAAACATACTGAACACATATTTTTCGCTTTTTCTAATTAATTGAAAAATACAAAGATATAGAGTATCAAAGTTCCGGAGTGGGGACTTGTGACGTCACTTCTAACTCTTCTAAGTAAAAATTGTACCTAGGCGTGACGTCACGCAAAACTTCAACGCACTGTACCGTCGTCATTTTTCGTTTACGAGAAAAAAGAAAAGAAATACGTGTCCTAAATTCTTTATCAACTGATGGACTAATTACTTTTTTTTTTAGTCGTCTCGCCTATTGTTGTTTGAGAGAAATAATTAATTGCGTATTTTAGGTAAGTACTTGAATTTTTATTATAATTTGTCTGTCTCTTTGTCTCTTCCAGCCTCTAAACATACTAACAATAGGAGTAATCCCGAGTTCGGGACATGCGCAGACAATACTCGATTACTTTTACAGCTCATTGTTGTTTACGCTCACTTACGCTTGCTGACGCTTGCTTACGCTTATCGCCGGAACGACCGCTTGTCAGCCATATGTACTTTTCCGTCACTGAAAGCTTCTTATACGTATATTTATTTTTTATTTATTTATTTATACAAGGAATTCCAACAGCTATGAATGATACAATATACATTTAGAATAGCAATACAGAGCCAATTATAGGAACTCACAAATAGAGACTGGATGGATAGTTTTTACACAGTACTTTAAATTATGATACACAATACACATGCACATGTGATCGAGATATCTAGTACATTGGATATCCTAAGTGGTATTAAGTAACTCGAAGTAAGAAACAAGATAGTTATAATGAATGAATACCTATTTGATACTAATGTACATTAAGTATACATTATGTTGACATAATTGGGTAGAACATATAAGTAAGACAATTATCAGTTGAATGAACAACGTGGACCAGACACAAAGTATTACAAATTACAGATTAGACTCCAAGGCATCAACAGACTGGCACATCACTACATGCAGCATGCTGTTTAGAAGCAACGATTGACTACATTGCGCCTTACACTAAGGATTGAGCAATTGAAAACGTCAATATCTAGATCCTTCGACAAGCCATTCAACAACTTATATCTTAACATCATCATCATCATCCTCCTGTGGCCCGTTTCTCGAAAGGTACAAGCCTTGTATTACAAGTGTGTTTCCATGACAACCCATACGATTTGACAGTTCGTGCACTTGTAATACAAGGCTTGTACCTTTCGAGAAACGGGCCAGTGGTATCCCATGGCACAGTATAATAAAGAGTACTATCGTACAGTATGGCCAATTGGCCACTCCCGCTCCCCGCTGAAAGCGCTGACCGGCTCTCGGTTACCTCACTGTTACCGCCTGTCAAAAACGCGGACAGTCAACCTGTCATATCTCACTCATACAAGCTTGGTACGCGTTCACCTACACGAGCTTAGAATGTGTGCTAGGAACGCGCCTCTTTCATATATTTGATCGCCAGTGTCCGAGATGTGCTTTTCAGAGCTGGTTTGTCGTGATCCAAATATGACTGCAAGTGGTAAAACAAACCCAATAGACACTGATTGAAACTTTCACGATTATTACACATAATTATTTTTGAGTCTTCTCCGAGACCACGGGGACAACGCCGTCCCTGTAACGTTGGAGGTCAGTTTAATATGTAGTCATACGTGATTAAGTCCCGATTTTAAAAATAATTACACCCAATAGGATCCGAAATGAAAAACCAAAAATACTCAAATAAATTTGTATATTTCCAAAATCAGATAATGTTTCATATTTCAAAACCATAACCATCCAAAATCTACTTTTTCGGCGTACAATCAGGAAAAGGCTTAGCAGGCGACGTGGGTAATGAAGGGAGGTCTCTCTCACAAGGAACCCTTTCTCTCACCAACCAGTCAGTTCCAAAATAGAAGTTGTATAAAGGCACAAAAGCTTTCCCAAGCATATAAAAGACTGATCTGGCAGCCTCATCTGTCTCAGCTGGGAAACACATAGAACCTGTCACAAACATGAGAACACTTGATAAAAATAAACGGCGAGGGATCGTCTTCCCTTTTATAAAACCAGTTAATCCTGCAGCACCAACTAAAGCTAAACGCTGGTTATAATAATCAGGACTTCTCATAATATTTAAAATCCTCCTCTCAGCAGATCTATAGTCTCTAGAAATCTCATTGTAAGTATCTTTAAGTTCGGCTACACCACCATTGATGGCTCCAGATACCTGCTTGCGATATTCTGATACTGTTGGTAGAAGATATTCGTGTGTCACTTTTTTGTCTGGACATTTGTTTATGTCGTTTTCGTACTCTTTCCAACGATGATGAGGGTTATCATAGATCGGTAGATCTTTGTATTTCATTGGTGGTGGTTTCTGAGGTGGCTCATCTTTAGCAGCGGCATTTACAGTCGGTATGAGACAGGATTTAGCTGTTTTCAAAATAGTTTTAAGTGCTAGTCCACTTATTTTACCAGCTACATATAGATTTTTGTTTCTTTGTTGATTCACTTGATTATATTCCTTGTAATTTTGAATATTGTCATGGTTTTTCGGTATTTTTTGCATTTTAATCCTGTTTTGCTACAAAAATTCTATGGAAATGACATTGTCATAGAATGACAGTCCACAGTCTAAATTAAATATGGCATGGATAGGTAGCAAACTTTTTACTCATAATCAAAACCAAAATACCTATGAAAACAAAACTTCACATTACCAAAAAACTTAATACTCACTCAAGATTCAGCTTTAATGAACCACTCGCTACGCTCGCGGTTCAACATTGGAATCTTTCGCTTGCTCGGGTATTAATATTGGCACGTGCAAAACAAATAACCTATTTATGGCTTGACAGATTATTACATACACCAGTTACATAATATAGCAGGTAGCTATTTAACTGATGATTTATGTACCTTGTCACTTTAAAGTAGTGTTTCAAATGTCATACGAAATTGTCAAATGATTAAAAGCGACAAGGTACAAAAATCATCAGTTATTTATGCCGGTGACTGTACATACTTTTTGCCAACAACGTTTTCATCACACCCGCACTTTAAATGTGCTATTGCGCGCAGGCGGAGCGTGAGTTATAGAAAAATCGTTCTCCCAAGGGAATAATGAAATTTCTAGTACCGTACTTAACTTTTTTACATCTATTTACATATTTTTTACATTGCGAGTGTGATGAAAAACATTTTGTGTAACTCGGGGAACATGAATATTACTAACTCGAGTCTTTAAATCGCTCCGGTAAGCCGTCGCGATTTAACTTACTCTCGTTGGTAATATTCAACTTCCTCCCCTTGTTGCACACTATTGATTGCAGCTACACCTGTCTTAACCTGTCAAGTGTGACTACTCATCATGTGAAAGATTTTGCGTAGACAATTAAATGGGAACTGAACACAATCAAAAACAATTTATTAAACAATACAATTTACTTTTCAGAATCACTTTTAAAAACATCACGAAAATGCAGATCATCCGGAGGTTTTCTGTCCGTCATAAAATAATAGCCATTCCTGATTGCTCTTCCAGTAAAATAAGAGACCTCCCTTATCGTAGCATCAGTTTCTTTAGGAAAACACAACATCCCTGTACTAGCCAGTCCAATAGCAGCACAGAAGAATCTTGTTGGCAAACCACCAGGTTTTAAATACCCTAGCATACCTCCACTTGCAACCATTTGAACTCTTCTGGTATAATTCTCTTCGCCTCTAAAATACTTAACTATACTTTCTTTTTTTGTTGCAACTTCATTCTTGATTTCGTTTTGGACATCACTGATAGTTCTTTTACTAACATCCATTATTCCTTGACAGGCGCTTCTTATCATGCTTACGTAAGGACGAACTATGTTATGAAGAAGTGCATCAGTATTGTCTTCTGTGGGACATTCTACGACGACTTTGGAAACTTTGATTTTCTCTTCTTGTTTCGGAGTTTTCGTGTATCCTGATGATGGGTATTGGAACCCTAGCAGAAACGCCCGGAGCGTGCAGATCCATATTTTTCCGAGTACGCTGACATCTCCGTGGTATAGTTTGGAAAATGATCTGTAAATAAAATAATGAGGTTACTTTCAAAATTGCTTTAGTTTAAATAAAATAAATATTGGGGACACCTTACACAGATCAACTTAGCCCCAAACTAAGCAAAGCTTGTATGTACTATGGGTGCTAAGCGACGATATACATACTTAAATAGATAAATACATACTTATATACATAGAAAACATCCATGACTCAGGAACAAAATATCTGTGCTCATCACACAAATAAGTGCCCTTACCGGGATTCGAACCCAGGACCGCGGCATAGCAGGCAGGGTCACTATCGACTGAGCCAGACCGGTCGTCAAAACCCTACTCATACCCTACTCATAGTGTTGTATTCCTGCTGGTGAGTAAGGCTGCCAGAGCTCAACGAGGGTGCGGTGTGCAGGTGACGGAAATACCTAGGGAAGTCCTTTGAGTCGTCGGCAACCCGAACCCGCCTTGGAACTTGTACACTCCTTTTTGCTGTGTACTTAACACGTTTTTGTTATTCCTGTTGGTGTGGTGATGTTAAGTTTTTTTTGAACCTCTTGGCAGCCCATCTCGGAATGTATTAATGTACAAAAGGGTGGTCAAAAGGGGGGTAAAAGGCCTACCTGTCTCTATCTTCCTGTGAACTGAGGAACACATCACAGTAACTTGTATCATCTGGCCTGTTCTGACTTGTCTCATGTTGTCTGTTGTTCTGACTGTTCTTCTCGGACATGTTGTAGCCTGTTCGCACCGTCCGATAATGCGAACAGGCTTTTACTGTAATTTAGTTGAAAATACCAAAATAAACAATGTTGGTTGACAATTGATAACACAATGATTGAATGATAGACGTCAAATCGTAGACTTTGACGGATTGCAAAAGTAAGGTTTGTGTTAAAAGTTTGAATCCATTAGTTTTGGTGAAGGTATTAAATAATAACAAAGACATATGTAACTATACTCTGTCAAACAAGTCTGTCAGTAAATAAAAACAAAGAAAACTATAGGTATCCTTTTCTTTAGCACCCTAAAGAAAAGGATGCATATAGTTTTCTTTGTTCTTATTTACTGACAGACTTGTTTGACAGAGTTTACGTATCAAATCTCCGTATCCAGCTACAGTCTAAGAAAAAAACGTGGGGTGCATTGGGGTAATTTCGAAAGTCGTCTAATTTCGAAAGTCACATAAAATCACCATTATTTCCGTCATATCAAGATTCCCCTTTCGAAATTACCCGAGCATTTCTGTGATTTGAAATTACCCCAATGCACCTTACCTCAAAACTATATAGGAAAAGGTACGGTGGTCTAAATGGCATAACCCCTTTGGGGGACGCTCAGCTAGATGGCGCTAATATTTTAACACATATCAAGACACATAATTATAATCTAAGAATATGGGCCAAATTGTCAAATCTGAGGCGTGTTAGGTAAATATACGATAATACGGTGCAAGTGCAAAAAAGGAAGTTCGTAACGAGTGGCGATAAATGAAAACAAGACCAAATGGATTATAAATTATACTTAAATGCAGATATCAATCCCAATGAAAGAATCAACAGTGATCGACTCTGGCCAACGTGGGACTCGAACCCACATCCTTGGATTGCCGGTCCAATGCGTATCGGTATGCGGGAATCTTGATATGATGGAAATATCATCTCGCTCGAATCTAGAGCAGAGCCCAACTGGGGGGGAAGTGGAGGTACTACCTTACAGAAGACCGCAGCCAAATAGCACTAGACCCTAGCCCTACTCATAGTGTTGTGTTCCTGCCGGTGAGTAAGGCTGCCAGAGCTCAACGAGGGTGCGGTGTGCTGATGACGGGAGGACTTAGGGAACTGACTTATTCCATCCTTTGAGTTGTCGGCAACCCGAACCCTCCTTGGAACTTGTACACTCCATTTTACTGTGTATTAAACACAGCAAAAGGGAATGTACAAGTTTCTAATGGGGTGGCAACGCGCATGTGACACTCTTTGAGTTGCAGGCGTCCATAGGTTACGGTGACCGCTTTCCATCAGGCGGGCCGTACGCTTGTTTGCCACCGACGTAGTATATATAAAAAAAAATGTGATTTTTATGCGACTTTCGTAATTAGACGATTTTCGGCATTACCCTAATGCACCTTATCGTTTAATTACTTTATGAAAGATGGATAACAATAGCTCTTTAAACCTATATTTAGTGTGTATATCTGTCTACGGGTTAACATCTCAATTCCTGGACCTATAACAATAAGTTTCATAAGCATCCGGCAAACGGTTGATCAAACGATCAGGAAAGCGGTAAAATGGCGCTTTATCTATGCTGGCGCTTTTCACGATCGGTCTGGCATAGCGTGTAGTGACCCTGTCTGCTAAGCCGCGGTCCCGGGTTCGAATCCCGGTAAGGGCATTTATTTGTGTGATATTTGTTCCTGAGTCATGGATGTTTTCTATGTATATAAGTATTTGTATATTATAATATATATCGTTATCTGAGTACCTGTAACACAAGCCATCTTGAGCTTACCGTGGGACTCAGTCAATTTATGTAAGACTATCCTATAATATTTATTTATTTATCGACTGAAGTTAAAAGACAAAGCAACTATATTTTACAGTCAAATTTAGCTATTTTTAAACTACGTATTGCGTACAGCCCGCCTGATGGTTTTTGTACAAAACAAAATGTGTATGATTTTGAAAAAACCTGCTTAGAGCGATTGTCATTTCTATCAATCGAAGATTTTTAGATGGAGCATCCATTTTGTCCCTAAAAATTTGAAATTGATGATGTTCATGTGATTCTGAATGTCATATGATATTTGCCAGTCGCATTTCGGTGAAGGAAAATATCGTAATTAAGGTAACGGACCCAATCATGGACAGTTTAAGAAAAAAATTCGCCTGTTTTTGATATTTCACTCATAAATGTAAAAATTCTACCGCTAAGCGTGTTAAATCTTGAATGTCCTATCCTTCTTTTACATTTCAAGCGTATTGCAGAATGGATACTCCTATTAGTTTCTTCATACTTAACAAATTAAAACTAGGTGTTTTTTCTCCAATTATGGACGGCAGTTCTCCAGTAATGGATCCCCCATTATGGACAGTGAAATAAGTTTAAAATTTTACTTTTAAAGCCAACTGATACTCAATGAGTCAATTTTGTATACCATAAACACAATTAGTTTGAGTTATTTTAACATAGGATTGTTTCTTGTAAATTTTGGTTTTGTAAATTGTTCCTTGTCCATCATAGGAGGTAGGCAGTTTTTCGGTTCCAGTAATGGACACTCGCAAACTAACGCCATTTCTTTATATCTTTGGAGAAACAAACTAGTATGTTTTATACCTTATCTCATGCTTAATGCAGTAAGTAAAACGCATTCAAGTTTACACCGAGTATTATTTTTTTATTATTTTATACATGAACTCAACTCTCTTAGCAACATTACTAAGAATTCGTCTTGATATTTTTTTCAGTAAACTGATGAATTTTATCTTGTCGCCAAATCCTTCAGAAATAACCGAATTAATTGAAACTTCAAAATGAAACAGCTCTACAACTCTAGTTTATGGTACATAGCCGTCAGTTTTTAGAAACTAATTTTAGATACTTATTTTTAAGGATTTGTGTTTTTTTGTCCATAATGACATCACCGTCCATTATGGGGTATTTCACCTTATACTAAGAAGACTAAGCTAGTTCCAAGAGGGACTATGCTTAGTCCTGGTATTAGTTGCCAAAGCGAACCCCAGGCCTTTTTACATCACTAGGAAGAAAACAATCCTTTTTTAAATGCTATCAACAGGTATTCCTTTATCGCGTAGTTACCCTGCCTACTAAGCCGCGATCGAGTCCTGGATTCGAATCCCAGTAAGGGCATTTATTTGTCTGATGAGCACGGATATTTTGTTCGTGAGTCATGGATGTTTTTTGTGTATATACATATATACGTCTTTATACATGTACTATGTATATCTATCGTTGTCTGACTACCCATAAAATAGACCATCTTGAGCTTACCGTGGGACAGTCAAGCCGTGTAAGAATGTCATATAATATTTATTTCATTTCATTTTATTCAAGGCATTATTGTATTTAAGCGCCATTTTAGCCGTCCCTGAGACACGCGTAAATATTTACAGACGGGAACGTTGAACGTTCAGGCGCACAGACAGACGAACAGACAGAGCTGTCACAAACTGAAATATCATACACTAAAGAAGAACAGATTATAACTCGGGTCTTTAGTTTACGTGGCTAAAATCTTTACCACTAAATCACCTGATCGCCGCGGCCCGCGCGTTTAGTGGTAAAGATGTTGTTAAGGATTGTAGCTTTAAAAATATATTAAAAATAATTTCGCCTGGCAACATTATGCAAAAAAGTAAAAAAAAATATAACCGTCGATTCACTCTCTTTTTCCCGCGTCGTCTCGAGGAGCATGTCGCGCTAACCTTTTCCAAGCCTTTTCGAAATTAAAGTAAAATATAATATTCTCCCAGGTTAAATCTAGAATTACCTTTTTTTTACGTGAAAAATCGTGTGTGAGTTTGTGGAAGGCTGATCGATTGAAGAAGCACGTCGCCTGTTCCATTTGCGGTGTCTGAGCTGGTTAAGGTAACTCGGATTCAAGGTAAGTCTGGACGAGCCGAGATTCGAGGAGCCTGGCCAGCCACCGCCGACTGCTGCATCGTCGCCTACAGCCGAACAAGGTGAGTGCTTCCCACAATTGACCCAGCCTATCTTAAATTCCCTAATTTCTTGTCGTGTCGTTCGTGTCGTTAAGCTATAAAATTAATCGAATACAGTCCACATATATAATTTAAAGATATCGAAGTAAAATAATCCCCTACAGATGTTGTACTTGTAAGTTAAAGACTCGATTTTCAATTCCGGGCTCGGCCACTGGTGAATAATTATAGTCTGATGTCCTACTAACTAACTACTGGTCTACATACAGCGGCTAATTTCGTTAAAATAATACATACACACGAAAACTGTCAAAGCTTCAGAGCCACTCTTTGTAATTGACGAAGGAAACGGTGTGGTAATAGTTATTTGTTATACAAGGGGGCAAAGTTGTATTTTAACGCCGAGTGTGGAATTGAAAAACGAGCAAGTGAAAGGGATCTATAGTTGAACCAAGAGCGAAGCGAGTGGTTCGAGAATAGAATCCTGAACATGCGAGTTTTTTAACACACGAGAAGTAAAATATATTTGCACCCGACCCGAGTGTAACACAAAACTTTTCCCCTCATTATAGCGAGGAAACTACAACGCAAAAAATGCGTTTATCACTGCTTCCAGTAGTTCCACAGGTGGTAAATCATCTTTATTACTAGATTCACCTACTTTTATCAATATTAAAGCAGTTAATTTGACTTTATTCAAGGTCAAATTACTTTACCCACTAGTGGATAAAATGCGTTTTTGCCCGCTAGTATTAAAGGACAAAACACGTGTTTCCGAGCTAGTGAGGGGAAAAATTCTTAACCCGTCACCACACGGGACTAAAATAATACCTACTTACCTAAGTACCTTGTATAAAATTTTGTCAGTCTGTCTCATCATCCTCCTTGCGTTATCCTGGCATTTGCCGCGGCTCATTGGAGCCTGGGGTCCTCTGTGACAACTAATCCCAAGATTTGGCGTAGGCACTAGTTTCACGAAAGCGACTGCCATCTGACCTTCCAACCCGAAGGGTAACTAGGCCTTATTGGAATTAGTCCGGTTTCCTCACGATGTTTGCTTTCACCGAAAAACGACTGGCAAATATCAAATGACATTTCGCACATAAGTTCCGAAAGACTCATTGGTACGAGCCGGGGTTCGAGCCCACGAAATTTTGTCAGTCTGTCTGTACCCTCCTAACTCTACGGACATCGTAAAGCCAAAGGTGTTCAAATTAGCAGGTCTGACTACGTCGTTAACGACGACTTTAATGACTAACATCGTCATGACTTTAATGACTAACTTTACTCATGACGACTTTATTGACCAGTGACATAAATTTGCTAATTTCCACTAACATCTATAAGGGGCCATTTACACAGCGAGCGAAATAACAATCTAACGGCTCAACTGTTAGGTTTGGGGAGACCCTTACGGCTCAGCCACGACATTGGTCTAAGCGCGACAGCGGTGAGCGGCGGCCATACATTGGAGCGAGACACAGCGATGGGACTTTCTTTTCATTCGCACGTATGGCTGCCGCTCACCGCTGTCGCGCTTAGACCAATGTCGTGGCTGAGCCGAGGGTCTCCCCAAACCTAACGGCGCAGATTCGGCTTGAAAAATCGCTTGTTAGTATAGTACCTATAAAGGTAAACATCTTATTTATTAAAATTTTGAAAAAAATCCGACCGCGACATAGTAGACCGATTTTCATGAAACATGGCTAACAACCTAACACTGCAATGTCACAGTTTCTTTTTCTTTTAACCCCTTATTTGCTAAGAGTGGCCCTGAAGCTTTAGTAGTTTCATGTGCTCTGCCTACCCCTTTATGGGATACAGGCGTGATTGTATGTATGTATGTATGGCTAACAACACTCCCGACTAACTCAGCTTTCAGACAAAAAAACTAAATCTAAATCGGTTCATCTGTTCCATAGCTACGATGCCACAGACAGACACACACACAGAGACAGACAGACAGACAAACAGATAGACAGACAGACAGACAAACAGACAGATAGACACGTCAAACTTATAACACCCCTTCGTTTTTGCGTCAGGGGTTAAAAAGAGCATTTTCAAAAGTCGGGATCCCAAATTAGTGAAAGTTGTTAACAAAAACCGGCCAAGTGCGAGTCGGACTCGCGCACCGAGGGTTCCGTACAAACCTTATGAGGAAATGGGTAGTAAGGTTAAAATTATTTAAAAAAAATATATTATGTGATGTAACTAAAAATTTATGGTTTTCGTAATTTTTCCTTTATCTATGCTATAAGACGTTGCTTCGTACCAAATTTCAAGATTCTGAGTTCACGGGAAGCACCCTGTAGGTTTTGATTCCCTTGCAAGTGTCGAAAATTTGCGGCATAAACGGCTGTATCTTTTGATTGCGTTGGCTTAGAAGTTTGATTTTTTCACAGCTTCAAGGGACAGTAGACCTGAGTAATTGATATAAATTTCAGCTTCATACCTCCACGCGTTCCTGAGAAAAAGGGTCTTGACAGACGGACGGACGGACGGACAGACGGACAACAAAGTGATCCTATAAGGGTTCCGTTTTTTCCTTTTGAGGTACGGAACCCTAAAAATTAACTGGATGTCAGTTTTGTGACGACAATTAAGCATGAAATTCTAATAAAAATTAATTACATAAACTTAATAAGCAAATATCTACATTTAGAACATGAAAAAAGTTGGTTTTTAGACAAATTTTATTCTCAATTGTCGTCACAAAACTTACATCCAGTTAATTTAATTAATTTTGAATCCCAATTTCTGAAAATGCCCATTAACATATTAACCAGCACAAGTTAATTATGTACTTTAGACAATAACAACATCACGCGATGAAACTCAAGTAGCCGTTCTTAACCAAACAGATGTCGCTTAAAAAACCAAAATTATTACTTCATAACAGCAAAATAGTATCACCAGCCTTTACGATGTTACAGCTGTTAATTTTTAGGGTTCCGTACCCATAGGGACATAATCTAACCACAAAATTTAAATTTTGATAAAGAAAACCCGACATGGTGGACCGATTTTCATCAAACATGGCTTAAGGACACTCCCGACTAAGCTTTCAAATAAAAAAAAAAACGAAATCTAAACTGTTCATTCGTTCGGGAGCTACGATACCACAGACAGATAGACAGACACGTAAAACTTTTAACATCCCGTCGTTTTTGCATCGGGGTTTAAAAACGGGACCCTATTACTAAGTAATTGAGTTTTCACATCATCCGACCCGATACCGGATCCTTGGTATTAAAGCCGCCATCTTTGACATTTGCCTATCACATGCTTCCTACATCAGATATCGGATAAGATAATGTGAAAATCAAATGCTTTACACTCTGCTGTCGGTCTGTTCGTCCGTCTGTCAGTCGACAGGCTGGATCTCATAAACCGTGATAGTTATACATTTGAAATTTTCACAAATGATGTATTTCTATTGAGCTAAAAACAAAAAATTTAATATTACCTATAGAAACTTTCTGCCTTTTAAATATACGAGTATGTAGTGACATATTAAATTGAGCTAGCCGGTCTTCGTAGCTCAGTTGGTCAGAGCGGCTGATTTCTGCCGAAGGCACACCTCGGACACTGGCGATCAAATATGAAAGAGGCGCGTTCCTAGCACACAGTCTAAGCTCGTGTAGGTGAACGCATACTATGCTTGTATAAGTGAAATATGACAGTTCGCGTTTTTGACAGGCGATAACTGTGAGGTAACCGAGAGGGGGTGGGCGACACTTTTAGCGGGGAGCGGGAGTGGCCACACTGTACGATAGTACTCTTTATTATACTGTGCCGAAGGTGTGAATTTTTCCATTTTTACTTTAGAATCAAAATCTAAAGATATTGGTACGGAACTCTCCGTGATCTCCGACTCGCACTTGGCCGGTTTTTTTTTTAATTGCTGTCGGGAAATATCGAAAACGGAGCGTTTTATGAAGCTTTTTTAATTGGATTTCAGGATATAAAAAGAAAGTGATTTGGTAAGTGGCTGAGATATTTACGAAAGCGGTTTGTTTGGCTTTTTATTGTTATGATATTAAAGTCGTATCTTTTAAGAGACATCATTTTTTTTTCTTTCATAAAAATTCGGACCTTTCAAGGGACGGTACAGCGGTACAAATCTCGACTGGGGGACAATTGTAACTGATCCATTATTTCCATTATTGCACTATGATGTTGAGTTCTACATGTATCCACTGAACACGCCTACCAGATATAACCGGTGGACACTCTATGCAAACATTGTAAAATTAAAATTTGAAAAGACCCTCGATCGCGACATAGTGGACCGATTTTCATGAAACATGGCTAAGAACACTCCCGACTAACTCAGCTTTCAAACAAAAAAAACTAAATTAAAATCGGTTCATCCGTTCGAGAGCTACGATGCCACAGACAGACACACACACAGACAGACAGACAAACAGACAGACAGACGGACAGACATACACACAGACAGACACGTCAAAGTTATAACACCCCGTTGTTTTTGCGTCAAAAAACTCGCTGTCAGTTTTGTGACGACAGTTAAGCATACATTTTTCACGTTCTGAATGTAGATTATCACTTTAGTTTATGTAGGTAGGTAATTAACACAAAGACAATATTTTTTATTGAAATTTCTTGTATAATTATCGTTAACGACTTAGTGCGTTTTCACATTATCCGATACGATATCGGATGTCGTTAGGATTTCAAAGACAAAAATCAAAGATGGCTGCATCAAAGATGGCTGATGATGGCGGCAATGCATCGTAGCTCTCGAACGGAAGAACCGATTTTGATTTAGTTTTTTTCTCTGAAAGCTGAGTTAGTCGGGAGTGTTCTTAGCCATGTTTTATGAAAATCTGTCCACTATGTCGTGGTCGGGGTTTTTTCAAAATTTTAATTTTGTGGTTAGGTTATTGTTAACACCTTTCGCTAACTTTGGGTCCCAAGTTCTGAAAATGCCCTACATAAACATATTATGTTAAAAATTAAACAAGTAACAAATAAAAGTTTTCCAAAAATAGCCTAAAAGTCCATTTCTCCCTTTAAGGTCTCACATGAACTCCATAACTAGAAATACAAAAACATTGTCCATTACATTGTACCAACATCAATTTACAAATTTATATTTACCGTTAACTACCCCAAATCTCCTAACAATTTGTTTAAAAAACCATTCGACCAACCGCAAACATAAATTGGTCGCGCCATAATAAAAAAACTTATCGTAAGATTGAGATGTATGATACTGCCCTCTGACGTCACTTTTTTCACTCAACATACCTTCAAGCCATTTTCAACCTTATCTCAAAGTGTTAAAGTGGTATTTGGACGCGAAGACATTGCATTATATTTTTTAAACGCGGAGCTTTATGAGCGGCCAGTTTTATATTGTTGTCTTTCAAGTTCTTATTTCAAACTGAACAATTTTACCAGTGCAGTTTGAAAATCGTTCTTAATTCAAAGTTAGACTTTATTTCAATAAGGGAAGAGTGAATGACTTGAGATTGGAACGCAAATGTAAGTTGGTTTTGACACTTGATTTTTTAAATTTTATTGCAGTACATAGCTTCTTGTCGCATAATGACATTCTTAAGTTTTTCTTTTTTTTTAATGTCAAAGGCCGTGGGTACCTGGTCAATGTTAACAGGATTTTTAGCTTAAAGTTTTATGTAGTATCATATTACCTACATCATGTTCATGTGTATGTTAACTAGATTTATACTTACCTATAGTATCAGTATTTCAAGTTGTACCTACTTACTTAGTTAATTTAGATGTATACTTCCATTTAAACTTAGTTCCTACTTAGGATTAAGAAAATTTTTTGAAATATGCATGCCGTGTTTGCCTGTAATTGGGTGAATACTCGAGCAAGCTTATCTTATAAGTAAATTTAATGTATAAGTATCTTTGTATTACACCTGTTGGCAAACCTAAATAAATAAAATAAATAAATTTTACCTATATCATCATCATACATAATGGATCATGAAATTCCACAATTTCAAGAAGTAACAGAATTTAACAATTACTTACTTGTTCCATAAATAATTCTATACAAATATCTCTAAGTAGCTCTTTTAGACACTCTTTTTTCACTCCACTAGATACATAATTGAATGCAAAAATGTTTTTTTTTTTTTAATTATTACTCTGAACGAAGGTTCAAAATTGAATACAAGTGCGTACATTTTTTATGTGGCTGACCGTACAGTAAAACCTAGGATTTTATCAGGAGGAATATTTTTTTAGAATGATTCACGGTTATTTTCATTAGACTTATATTGACCGGGATATAGACCGTGATTAGCCTTTTGATTTTTGTAACAGGTAATAACTAGGCTTGTGTCGTTCACGAACTATGAACTGTTAGGAATAAAATCCCATCAATGACCGAAATGAACTGAATCTTTCCGTGGTCTGAGAATCGGTCTTTGCTCATTTAGTTCAGTATAGGATCGGCGAGCGCGAGCGGTTTGGATCGAGAACGAATGTGTGACTGCGCCGACCGAGAGCGAGAGCTACTTAGCAGAACAACAAAAAAAGTCAAGTTTTCATATTAAACTTCGGTTACTTACAACCATTCGGCCCGGAATGTTATACTATCTGTGGACTATTCGTATAATTTTGACACTATTCGGTCCCATTCGTTCTGATCTTTCCGACCGCAGTGGTCGCTGGTCTGGCTGAACTAAATGAGCAAAAGACCTAAAAGAGCGAACTAGTTCATGGGAGCGATTGAACGAGATCGGAGCGCTCCTATCAACGAACGAAACGGCACAAGCCTAGTAATAACTCTAATGAAATATTTGTTGTTTACTTCGGGCTTTTACCAACATTGATTTAGTGAAACCTATACATCGAATGTCGTTCGCTAGTTTGCAGGTACAGCGACATCTGGCGAAAACATCAAATTGGACATTGGAATTGGACATCAAAAAATACTTATACATTTTACGACAACAAGTCGTTAGCTAGTTTGCGAGGGTAACAGTGACATCTAGCGAACAACTTGCACTATGGCATATTATTGTTTTTCACGCCCTCTATCGTTGAGTTTTCTAAACATAACCTAAGTACACCGGATTTACTATTTCCTTTGACTGAAAACAACGTGGTTCTGTCTCTCGAGATGGCCGTGTATGCGCGGTGATTACACATTTTACTTTGACAATAACTATCTATACCTGAGCATTTCTTTTGTTTTTGCCACTTTTTTGAAGTGCGATATTTTTGAAAAAAAAAAATGCTATTTCTACTCAGAATTAATAGCTTTTTCAATCATAGTAGTTAAAAAAATTGTCCCATACGACTTTTTCTTATTTTGTTACCATTTTCCGTACATGTTGTATGGGGTAACAAAAGAGGAAAGTAACAAAAATGTATGGAAATTCTGGGACACTTTTTGTCTTCCAGTGACATCGAAAGTACTCGTGATTCTGAGTACAATTGACCTAAAATTCCCTAAAGCAATAAAAAAAAATTTAGTGGCAAAAAAAAAAAGAAATGCTCACCTATAGTAGATCTTCTTTGGTATTGATCGGCTAAAACCTATAGAAAGCTTATATCGACATCTAGGGGGAAATCAAAATTTTACTGCACCTATAAAATAGCTTAATAAAATATAACTCATTTATTGGGTACAAAATTATAAATAAAAACAATAATACTAATCATAATTTAAACCTTAATCTAAAAATAAATACCTAACTAAACTAAAAATATTAAAAACTAGGGGAACTCCTTAGGCATGGTGCCGTAGACACTGGCAGCATTTCCTCGCTGAATCGCTAGGCTTATTCTTTGGGCGAGGAAGCTGCCAGCCCTACGGTCACCGCTGACCTCTGACAGTTTTTTGGATAGTTCCTTAAATAAATTTAAGGCGTTCGGACCCCACGGGCCAAGGGTCTCAACGCCAAAAGGTACGAAATTGTATTCGGCGCCAAGACCCTTGTATTTTGTTTTCTTTAATTATATTTATCACCTTTGGGACAGAAACAATTAGAAAGGGACAGTTAATGCCATTTTATAGTCCGTTTCATTCACAAAGACGTTTGTTTGAGCTCCTATTTTCATATTAATAAAGTTTAAATGTGATAAATCTGCACGACATTGTGGATGACTCAATCTTTCTAAAGATAATAATTTACTTATAATATATATTATTCATGGAGAGTTACTGACGTCGTCTAAAATGTTAACCACGGCCTAACAGAATGAAGACCGCTCATGTAAGAAGCGCTTGGCATCCGTTAGTTCGTTGGGCGGACGACATCCGGAAAATTGACAACATTTCATATTTTTGAGTACTACTTTTTATTGTTTGGTTTGAAAGAACTCAATACTAAAAGATACACGTATTTTTTTATTTTTCCAAAAACTGCTAGTTTAATGAGAAAATCCCTTCTTATTATACTTCGAGCAGAAAGAGCGTAAGTTACAAACGTCAAGACACAGCTTCGTGACGTCACATGTGTTATTTCATACACCTAAGAAAACGACAAAATCATTTCTAAAAAAAAAGTTTTAACAGTCAGCTCAAACAGTCCGGTATGTCTGACTGTCAACCATAGTGAATGACTACGAACCATAGACTAAGCCATGAAATTTTTAATATCTTTGCTACGAACTGTGATAAGTGTCACTTTCAAAATCAAGTGACATCCCAACTGGAAGATTTTTTTGGTATAGTGGCAGCTCTAAATCAGCTATTTGACGTCACTTCCCCTTTAAACTATTTTTAAGATTTTTTATACTAAAAATAAGAAAATAATTATTTATGTGATCTACAAGCGTATATCTCGAAATGGTTTTCGATTTAGGGACATTGAAAATTTTGAAACGTTGTCAAAGGGTCAATAGCGGGCACGGGTCACAACCGGATGAGACTAGCTCAGGACCGGGACAAGTGGCGTACTGGAAGAGAGGCCTATGCTCAGCAGTGGGCGATAAAGGGCTGATATGATGATGATGATGATGATACTGACGTCGCAAGGTAGGTAGTTATAGTCTGGTAAACACGTGTTGTCAGTAAATGAGAACTAAAGCCGGACCAGAAACTTGTATTACTAGCTTTTGCGCGCGGCTTCGCTCGCGTTAGAAAGAGACAAAAAGTAGGCTATGTCACTATCCATCTCTTCAACCATCTCCACTTAAAAAATCACGTCAATTAGTCGCTCCGTTTTGCCGTGAAATACGGACAAACAGACACACACACTTTTCCATTTATAATATTAGTAAGTAATAAGTATGGATCTACCTATATGATTATTGTCAGAAGAGCGCTGTTATTCTGATGTATGGGATGACAATTCAGTATAGTATGAAAAAAATAGTTCCAATGAAATTCCGCAAGACGGCGCGTAGTCATATATTTCTGGTCAGGTGCCGTAGCCGAATGGCATTTTCGCGACGCGAAACGAAAACGAAACGCCGCGAAAGGTAGTCTGGCTCTGTCACGCCAATACGCAAGAGCGATAGAGATAGATATCTACGAGCGTTTCGTTTCGTGAGCGTTTCGTCAGCGTTTGTGCCGGTCGGCTAAAATAGGTACAAATACAGAGTAGTTTTGTAGGTACATTGATACTCATACTCATACTCATACTCAAACTCATTTATTTATAATATTGTTACATATTACACATCACAATTGATTTAGGTACATAATTATTATATGGTATATTAAAATTAAAATTATTATATTAGATACCATACTCATTATACAGGGGTAAAATGAAGGCTATATTATATAACCTGTTTTTATTGAATTCCGTTAACTTTAAGGGAAGGTTCTTTAGATCAAATACAATTAACTTCTCTAAGAAATTAGCGTCTTAACTCTTAAGGTTATCGAGTTATTAAAAAAATAAAAATAATTACTGAAGAAAAGAATTACTGAATGTCGAATTGAACGGAAAACAAAAAAAAACACGGCGTATAATATACATACAGGGTGTAACAAAAATGGTGGTGATCCGTTTAAGGGCGTATTCAGTATCGTATTCTCATCAGGAAAAATTAGGATAAAAAATTTTTTCGCAAAAAATTTTTTTATCTTTGTATGGAGATTCGACCGATTCGCGCGGCCCGGCTCATACAAAAGTGAAATTTTTTTAGCGAAAAAAAAATTTTCTTCTACTTTTTCCTGATAAGAATACGATACTGAGTACGCCCTTAAACGGATCACCACCATTTTTGTTACACTCTGTATACTGAACAACTTTTTATAATGTATGATGCTACCCAGAAATTACAAAAAAATCGATTTTCCATAAAAAACAAGAACTGATCATACTCTTGAGATTTTATTCTTAAAAACATGCTACAACACAAATTTTACCCATTCACAAGTCAACTCTTATACAAAAAGTCTCAACTTTTTTATTCCACAAAAAAAAAAAAACTTTCCATAGACATCGTCTTAAAAAACGTCAATAATTAATCATAAACCGTCTTTTAAGAGTTTTAAAAAGTTTTGCATCGATGCATTGAGCCGTTGGGAAGACATTTTGATTTATGATTTCTTTTGTGAAGTGGTGTTATGGCGCGAAAATATAGATTATGCGAGGAAACAGATACGCCATCTTTTCATTTCTAATTATTTTATTATCCCACTACGATGTAACTCATCACATACACACATATAATCACGCCTGTATCCCATAAAGGGGTAGGCAGAGCACATGAACTACTAAGTTTCAGTGCCACTTTTGGCAAAAAGGGTTGAAAGAAATCCAAATTGTGACATTGCAGTGACAGGTTGCCAGCCTCTCGCCTACGCCACAATTTAACCCATTTTTGTAACTCATTATAGAATATATTTAGGTTTAAAAATTAACTTTGGTATCAATAATTAACATCTCTAAAAAACTAATTTATACCTAAAAAACTTTGCCTTGAACAGATAAATTATTTATTTACATGAACATATTTACATAATTATATAAGAAACTAAGACTAAACTTAAAAGCTAGCTAATGTCTAAACTAGGCCTTGAGGCTTTGTACCAAGGATACTGGCGACATTTCCTCGCTTTATCGCAATGGTGATACGTTGTGCGAGGAAGTCGCCACCTTCAACTATGGTACATTGTGTATTAAGACCGGAAAGTGAAGGATTACGAACGAGAGGCGGAGAGGCTTAAAGCGCCCCCCCCCCTCCCCGGTATTCACTTTACCGTATTCACTTTACCGCTCTAGGTCGGTCTAGCTCATTACGTATCAGTATGCAGGCATGTTATAACACCGTTTACGAGCGAGTGTGATGATTTTTTTTTTAGAATTCATGCCGTTGATTCCACCAAAAGCGAGTAAATTCATTCATTATGAATTAAAAATGTCCTATAATATTTATTTATTTATTTATTATCTCTATCGCTCTTGCGTATTAAAATAAAATAAAATAAATATTAAGTATAGGACATTTTTACACAGATTGACTGAGGCCCACGGTAAGCTCAAGAATTAAAATATACATAGAAAACATCCATGACTCAGGAACAAATATCTGTGCTCATCACACAAATAAATGCCCTTACCGGGATTCGAACCCGGGACCGCGGCGTAGCAGGCAGGGTCACTACCGACTGCGCCAGACCGGTCGTCAAATTGGCGTGACAGAGTCAGACTACATTTCTACGATAGCTACAAAAGAGCGTTCGTGAGCGTTTCGTGAGCGTTTGTGAATTGCATTACTGTGCTTTAGTGTGGCATATCTCCTCAGCACGAACTAATCTGAGCCGAAGGCGCGAAACACCATTTATATCGCTAATGACATACGAATCCAAGATGGCGGCAAATCTTTGCGTCCATTGAACTCGCGTAATTACTTATTAGTTAAGCAGTTAAGTTATTAGTGGTGAAAATAGCTGTGCCAGTTTTGCTTTTGGCCTTAATTTATTTTTAAACTAGCTTTTGCCCGCGGCTTCGCTCGCGTTAGAAAGAGACGAAAAGTAGCCTATGTCACTCTCCATCCCTTCGACTATCTCCACTTAAAAAATTACGTTAATTCGTCGCTCCATTTTGCCGTGAAAGACGGATAAACAAACAGACACACACTTTCCCAATTATAATATTAGCTTGGATAGTATGGATGAAGTATTCTGAATCTGAATTGCTCGCGTTCTACTTTATATCCCGCGGCGTGGCATCCAAATCCCCGATCACTGATAATCACGTACCATCTTTTATATAACATTTATTACTAATAAATGTGATATAAAACATACTCAATTAAGGAGTGTGTTTTATATGTCATTATTGCGAAGGCACGTACTATTTGATTGGTCAATAAAATATTAACAAAACTATCCGTTTTGCTGTTGGTTTCAAAATGGTTGTCAAACTGTCTAGTTATTTTATACAGGGTGTTTATTTACCTGTAATCATTTATTATAAAAGTATAAGCTATACTGAACTACCTATGTACTTTTGTTATGGACCTCGAAATCATTTATAAAAAATCTAGGAATACCTAATATATGAAAATAGTACATTACGATACAAGTGCGGAAAAGAGGAAGTTCAGAAAGAATGGCGAATCAATTACGACGCAAGTTATGAATTTCTTTTTCGCACGTGTATCGTACGACGTTTTTCAGCACAGATGGCCCTTCGAAGTTTCGACTTGACGAAAAATTAACTACTTCTCGTGCTAGTGCGTCAAACAAGCACCATCTGTACTGAAAAAAATGTTACTAATTTGAAATTCCAGCAAGGAACTATTTAATTTCTTATACCTCTTTTTTTTTGCTACTTCGGCATGTGATATTATTTTGTCGACAACTTCACAAATAAACTGAAGAACATAATCATAAACTCGAAAAACAGCAAAATCACACATTTAAAAGATAAATCACTGTTTACAATACAGCTTCTAAGAATCGCGGTCAAACAAAAGGTTGTAAAAAGGGCAATATTGGCCAAGCGCGAACACTAATTACGCTCAAGGGTTCCGTATAGGAGATCTTTACAAAAAAGCATTGACGATCTCATTCTCAGAGAAGGTATCGTCACTAACTAATTCGATACCTAATATCTAGGGTACATAGCCAAATGCGCAAACGTTCACGATAATATCTTTTCCCCCTCACTAGCTCGAAAACACGTGTTTTGTCCTTTAATACCAGCGGGTAAAAACGCATTTTATCCACTAGCGGGTAAAGTAATTTGACCTTGAATAAAGTCAAATTAACTGCTTTAAAATTGATAAAAGTAGGTGAATCTAGTAAAAAAGATTTACCACCTGTGGAACTACTGGAAGCAGTGATAAACGCATATTTTGCGTTGTAGTTTCCTCGCTATAGTGAGGGGAAAAGTTTTGTGTTAAAAAATTACACACTCGGTGTTAAAATACAACTTTGCCCCCTTGTATAACAAATAACTATTGTAGCTATCTATAGCATCTGTATAGAATAGAACAGAAAATATTTATTTGGCATATAGATACATAATAAAAACAAGTAATATATACTTAATAACTAGACTAGGATAAATAGGATGCCACTCAGCGAATACCGTGTCTAATAGACGCGGCACTGGTTTTCAGGGCACCCAGAAAATTAATAAATAAGTCTTATATTATAACTAAACAGAACGTAAGAGAACTTATACAGAAACTATGTTTGGATATCGGTCTTCCGTATTGGCGAGACAGAGCCAGACTCTCATTTCAGCTAGACGGGCTGATTCTTGCTGATAGGATTAATTTTAATTTTTATTAATTTGTTTTTATTGTTAAATTTTGGAAAATGACGATTGTTCAAAATTCTACCTATAATTCTACCTACCTAACCATATATATTTAAAAGATATGTTTCTCCCCCCTCGCGCCTCGCCCCGCCCGCGCGGCCCTCTAACTAGTTGTTGACACCAGGGTGGCTAGCCGAATGGCACAATCGCTCACGAAACGCTCACGAAACGAAGCGCTAGTAGATATCTATCTCTATCGCGCTTGCGTATTGGCGCGACAGAGCCAGCGGCGTATCGCTTTCGTTTGGCGTCGGAGAAATGCCATTCGGCTACGGGGCCAGGCCAGCGCTTCGTTTCGTGAGCGTTTCGTGAGCGATTGTGCCATTCGGCTAGCCACCCTGACAGACTGTTATAAGGCATGTGCGAGAACGGTTGTGCTTCCTTGGTGAATTGTGGGCCCCGGCCAATCCTGCCTGCGGTTCCTGACTTCCGGAGAGAAGGTTAGTGCATGTCTTGGACCACCTTGACAGATTTTTTTTATTTGCCCCCTCTTGTCCGTTCATAAACAACGATCCTTATTGGGGGACACAATATGATGATTTATTATTAATATTATTCCTGTTATCTCTAAGTTTTTAATTTTATGACGATCATGATGGGAATTCTTATATTTTTGTACAGAAACGCAAACTTATATCGTAATTTTTTTCGTGACATAAATCATCTATCTATCTATCTTTTCATATAGGTACAAATACTGTTGACATTTATTTTATCGATACTAATATTATAAATGGGAAAGTGTGTGTGTCTGTTTGTTTGCCCGTCTTTCACGGCAAAATGGAGCGACGAATTGACGTGATTTTTTAGGTGGAGATAGTTGAAGGGATGGAGAGTGACATAGGAAACTTTTGTCTCCTTTTAACGCGAGCGAAGCCGCGGCAGAGATTATAGATTTAGTCAATGATTGAAGAGAAAAATGTGAGACGGATGTATCGGATGACAAGGCTTGCAAATTTATTAAATATAGATATGTGCCAAATGGGACTATGAGCGACATCTATCAATTTCCGCTGCAAACAATAGTTTCGTTTTGACAGTCGCATTTTGTGGTACGGGGTGGCTTAGTCTGTATATATGTGGTTTGTGGCTGCGGGCAAAAGCTAGTACTAAATAAAACAATGAAATCACATCGAACATTTAGTTCAGATCAGAGCTATCTTACTACGGAACCCTAAATATGAGAAAGGACAATAAAAATCACGCTCCTACCACCTCCTACAAACCCCGCCGATTTTAAACGGTCACCGGTAGTTTGAAATTTTGAATATCGAACGCCGATCCGTTTTCGAATACACTGGCAGTTAGTTATGAATTTTTGAAAATGGAACGAGTGGCGGGCGCGCAGTGGTTGTGAAGCGTTCGAAATATTTGAACTTTAATGGCGGTTTTTGGGGTTCCGTGTTTGTATTTGGGTTACTACTGAAGCGTCAGTAGTAACTACTATTTTGTAAGCGCTATTCAATAAGGTAGGTATATTAGGGTGTACCATAGAAGGGTATACATAAATATAAATAAATAAATGAATATTATAGGAAATTCTTACACAGATTGACTGAGTCCCACGGTATGATAAAATGTTATACTATTATATTCAAATCTTGGGTACTCTCTAGGTACGAGTATATATACAGTATTTATATATTTTTGTTTAAGTTCCAACATCACTAGCCTTATTGAACTTTTCCGTGGGACTTAATCAATAGTAGATCTGTGTAAGAGTGTCCTATTTTATTCATGATGTCTATTTAACCAATTTAACCAAGCATCATTAGACATTCCACGCGCAGAAATCGCATATGAATCTTTAAAAAAACTCAACGTAAAGTAACAATAGAAAGTGCGAACGCGCGTTCCGTGAGAACGCGCGCCACCCCTGAGTAGGCCGCGAACTCGCGGCCGCCAGCATGTACTTGTAGCTAGTAATGTAGAAATTGCAGAACATTCCCAAAAAGCGGAAACATTCTTGAGAATGTTCGCAGAACATTTCCGCAACATGCAATTTATTATTTAAACAAGAGAATATACTTGAAATAATGTTTAAATGGGTATAATATAAAACTATATGTTATTATAGGTATAATATTGTCTATTACAGTTAGCTATTTTGTTGATAAGTGATAAGTTACCTAAATTCTCACTATAAGTTGCTTAAATTATCACTATACTTCAGGGAACATTTCGACTTTCAGACACACAGGTTTTAGTCCTGACTTTTTTAAATTAGGTACCGAACTATTATTTCTTTATGCCTGTTTTTGGTCATGCCAATATGTATATACAAAAAAAACAAACAAAATAAAAACAAAAAGATAGCTGTCAGGATCGAACCTGAGAACATCGGCATACGAAGCCAGCGCACTACCACAGGACTACGTCTTGACTTGCTGAGTTCGACGAAATTATGGTATAAACTAAGAAGTTACTAAGTATTCTGATAAATTCTCGTTCTCGAGAACATTCTCAGAAGTTACCGAAAATTCTCATGAGGAATGTTCTGCAACTTTGGAAACTTCTCGACCGTGCATTGCTACTTGTAGCGCGGCGATAGAATCTTGGAGTGAGCCGCCCTTGCCATAGATCAAAATTGATTGTTTAAAATCTTGCCGACGGAACCCGACTAGGTAAACTTCCGCTCACGCTTGCCCGTCCCGCCCCGTTCTGTTTCCAGAGGCGTGGCACCTTTTTGCAACCTTCACAAATTGTGAATGTATTTAGTAAAACGTGCCAATTTGTCGCTTACCATAAAGATGGGACTTGCTTGTATCTTTATATGAATAAACAGACAAAGCGGCTTTATAGCAATCGACAAAGTGGCACTTTTTTGCAACCTTTACAAAAAGAGAATACGCTTTTTGACCGTGAAAAGAAATATTTTATTCGATAAACGAAATGTTTTCGCCAAATACAATGTGTATAATTTATAGCGTTTTTTTACGTTTTCTATTAACTTGTATTCTTTTTTGCAGTTTTTGAGTTATGGAGGTTCGTTTCGATTAAATGTTATGAGTTTTGTTTTACGAATATGTTGTAAAACTTTTTATCTTTCTTTTAACAAAAAGTTAAAAAATATTTACGTTGGTAAAAATTATGTGCATTATGAATTATGTTTTTATGGGCACAAAATTACTAGTCACACCACATCTGTACTGAACATTTTCCGCACTTGTATCGTAATGTAGGTACCTACTATTTCATTCGAAATCAGTTTTTCTTTTTATTAAAATTGATGACATAGTTCCTAAGAACAGGGGGGTTACCATGACGTAGTAAAGACGTTCAGTTTAGGTTGAGACAAAGGGACACAGCTATAGCAGTTACATAGCTCCGTCCCTCTCTCTCAACCTAAACTGAACGGCTTTTGCACGTCATGGTAACCCCCCAGGTCTTTGTATGTGGTTATAGTTTCAGACTTTCCCATACTGGCCGAATTTGAATGAGCCAGGGTACCTACCTATGTCCTGATAATCCTGATATTTAAAAGTACCTACAGTACTTACACATTAATAGTTATTTGTTTTACAAGGGGGCAAAGTAGTTGTTTAACCGCACGTGCCATTATTGATACCCGAGCGAGCGAAAGATTCCAATATTGAACAGCGAGCGCAGCGAGAAGTTAAAAAGTGGAATCTTGAGCGTTGCGAGAGTTTCAAGGCACGAAGGTTAAACAAACTTTGCCGCCGAGTGAAACACAAAGTTTATCACCACACCAACACGAACAAAATACTGAGTTACTGACTATAAAACATCAAACTAAATCAAACCCATCAATCTATTCAATATTTATGATTCAAAATCATAATTTGTAGGTAAATTCTACCAGACAGCTTAAGACATCAAGTTAAAATATGTATGAAATTACTTTGCACTCTTGTGGATAAAATGCAATTTTGCTAACTGTTTTCTAATAGCAAAGTAAGCCTTTACGAGTTGTGGTGTGGTGAAAAAATATTAAAACAGTCTGCTACTAAATAGAACAAACGTATGATATATTCTGAACTCATGGTATCACTACACGGATTAAGGTTACCTAGTGATTGGCCACCAGTAACCGTGTTTCAACGGGATCTGAACCCACGACCCCGTCAACAATACCTAACAATTTGTTAGCGATTAAAAAATTTAAAAGCTGAATAGTTGTAATTTGGCTGTAATTTGGAATAACTCGTTAAGGCGCGGTGTCATCAATCAATACTGGTGACGGGTGTTAAGGACGGTACACACTGGCAGACCAACGTACAAGATTAAATAGTTATAATGCAAGAAAACAAGATAAAACTCCTTTAAATCTTTAATCTATTGCTCAGTGCTGAAGGCCGGTGAGCAGTGACAGGTTGCATACAGAATGGCATAGATGGCGCTATTCTTAAAAGCGTTCTGCGCAGTCCTTAAAGTAGAACGGTTGCTAGGTGATAGAATAAAACTCGTTATGTCACGTATGTCATGGAAATGCAAATAAGATAACAATAAATAATATAAAAAGGAAGAAATAGACTTCAAATGTCGTTTCTCTAATTTCAGCTGAAAAAGTACATATATTATGTATGTAAAGTATATATGGCCCCGGCAAGGCCAAAGGTCGCAGGTTCGAGTCCTGCCGGAGGTGTGAATTTTTCAATTTTTCCTTTAATTTAAAAATAAGTACATACGTTTTGGTTTAAAAGTGTAGTTATCCCTTTTTGTGTGATACTTAAAATAAAATCTCTAATTTCAGAGCAACGTCGTTGTTTACTTAAATTTCTACTAGAACAAACACTTAACGGTCTTATATAAAGATAAAATGTGTCAAATTTTGATTTCTGTATCTTGTTAGCATAGCAAAAGTGTACAAGTTTCTAATGAGTTGTGACACTCCTTGGGTTGCAGGCGTCCATAGCTTACGGTGACCGCTTTCCGTCAGGCGGACCGTGTGCTTTTTTGCCACGGACGTAGTATAGAAAAAAACATAAGTTTGATGTCTAAAGTAATACTATGTATACGGTATCATGTATAAGTATGGCGGTATAAAAATAAGTAGGTAATAATAATTATTTAATCAAAATAAGAGTTTTATGACAGCTACTTTAAAATTCCACTGGAATTTGCATGAAATAAAATATGCCTTTTGTATGTTAAGTAGTTATTTTGTGCAATAAAGTTTAAATAAATAAATAAATTACATTTTATATACCTATCTGAAGTCTGGAGTCTGGACTATCAAAACCACTGCAAATTTCGCTCGGTCTTTCTTATATTTACTTAATAATTATATTTTTGAAATATATAAGATACAAAGCAGATTAAGTCAATTTTACAAATTATTATTTTGGCATGTATTTGGGCCATTTTTTTTTTCAAAGTTGTCCACCCACTTTTATTCTGGATTTTAAAATATTTATGTGGTTTTTTGATCCCAAGGTTTTGTCCCATTCCGTTACCATTTTTTTAATACATTTTGTATGGCGGTAACGGAATGGAAGGTTTGAAAAATGTATGGAAATCTTGGGACATTTTTTTCCTACCAGGATCAAAAGACCTCACGATTCTGAGTATGAATCGCGTAAAAAATACCCATGTTACAAAAAAGTGGGGTGGACAACTTAAAAAAAAAATGGCCCAAAAGCGATCGCAGTTTCCGGAATAAGTCTGACAGTGTGTGTCGGACTTAACAAACAGAATCGTTCTACGTTTTAATTATTGGTAAGTCAGTTATAACGGGCGCTTAACTCGGCAGAGGTCGTCAACTAAAACTGCAAAATAAAATTTTACTTTAATTTGTTACATAGATATTTTTAAATAAATCATTACATGTTATAAAGTAGAAGTCATACGTTAGGTTTTATATATTTACTTAATAATTTTAGCCACTTTTTTGATAAAATTATCTATTTAGTTCAATTTATGATATCCTAATCCATACTTTTTTCTTATTCATTATGTAAATTATGATTTTAACCTTGTTATTTTTACTTTAAATAGTTGGCCTTATAGAATCAATGATGATATTTGATGAATACTACCCTCTCTTTACAAGTCTATCTTCAATTTTCCATACATCCATACTAATATTATAAATGGGAAAGTGTGTGTGTCTGTTTGTTTGTCCGTCTTTCACGGCAAAACGGAGCGATGAATTGACGTGATTTTTTAAGTGGAGATAGTTGAAGCGATGGAGAGTGACATAGGCTACTTTTGTCTCTTTCTAACGCGAGCAAAGCCGCGGGTAAAAGCTAGTAACATATAAATAGGGCTGTCGGTTTAGGCGTGAAAATGTAACAGACAGACAGACAAGCAGATAGAGTTAACTAGGTATATTAGGAAAAATGTTCAGGTCCTGCCAGTATTCTTAAATATTTCATTTTATTCTGAGCTAGACTTATTTCTTTACAAAGATATTTATTAGATATATCATTTGTACTGCCAGGGTGACTTGAGGGTTATTGCTGAAAAGATATTAGATTTGGTGTTTATTTTTCTCGTAGCTTTATATGACATTTCACTTGGAATATGCAAAATGAATATCCCTTTAGAAAAGTATATATTCTTATTCAAGTAGACGCACGCAAAATTCTAATTTTGGTCGATTTATCCAATCATTGCTATGGGTATTATACTTACATTTTATTGATAAAGGCGGCAAACGATGCCCATGGACGTAAGCAACATCAGGTAGCCTAATGGCATTTCTGCGACGCGAAACGAAAACGAAACGCCACGAAAGGTAGTCTGGCTCTGTCGCGCCAATACGCACGAGCTATAGAGATAGATATCTACGAGCGTTTCGTTCCGTGAGCATTTCGTTAGCGTTTGTGCCATTTGGCTACGCACCCAGGGGATGTCACTTATGCGTTGCCGACCATTGAGAACCCAAAATACCTGCTTCTTCCAGAATCCCATGATAAGCGCAAGGGTAACACGTTACCTCAGAATACATGAAAATGATGAAATAAGTGTCAAAAAAGCTTAGGTATCATTAATTAAGTAGAATAATCATAGTGTTATGAACATTATTTCGTAAAAATTCAAAAACACAACTTCAATACCCGAATTCTGCAACTGGGGCATAAATAAGCTTTATTTTATGTTTGAGGCCAGTGTGTATACAAATGACATTAGAAAAACTTCATTCAAGATATACATACAAATTCTTAGTGTAATATAATACAGTTCATTTAGATATTCTCATATCATTTTTATGATATTTTTATTTCTAATTCTAGATTTAAAAAAATTATAAAAATTGTTGGCGACCCCTGGCACTAGATTATGACTTTTGTTTAGAAATTTAATTTTGGACAAAGCGCTACCGTTACTTATTGGAGGAGATCGCTCGGGGATAAGTCCACCTTGTGTATTGTTAATTACTTTAGTGGTAGAAACTGTTTTAAAATTATTAAGTAGGTAGTTACATATATAAACCGTCAAAACTCAATAGATAGGTCGATTTCGTTTTTAAAGATGCGATAATAAATTCGCACTTCGCGCACTTGCACCTAAGCCTTGTATTACAAGTGCGCGAACTGTCAAATCGTATGGGTTGTCATGGAAACACACTCGTAATAGAAGGCTTGTACCCTTCGAGAAACGGGTCACTGGTAGCTCAGTTTGTTGTTAAAGACTTGACGTTGGCTACATAGCAGCAGAACCCGGGTTTGAATCCTGGTAAGGGTGTTTAAGTGTCACAAATATTTAAAAACTTTGAATTTGATAAACATGTAATATGTAAGCGGTACGTCAGTCTTCTCCGAGACCACGGGGACAACGCCGTCCTTGAAACGTTGGAGGTCAGTTTAATATGTAGTTATACGCGATTAAGTCCCGATTTTAAAAATAATGATATGTAAGCGGTATGTATGTAAAATTGTATATGCTATGTACATACATACATAATTACATACAATCACGCCTGTATCCCATAAAGGGGTAGGCAGAACACATGAAACTACTAAAGCTTCAGTGCCACTCTTGGCAAATAAGGGGTTGAAAGAAAACGAAACTGTGACATTGCAGTGACAGGTTGCCAGCCTCTCAAGTATGTATATGATTTTTAGCTACTATGAATTAGTTTTAATCAAAGAAGATCGAGTATTATAGAGAGTTACTGTCGAAATAAAATTTGTAATCACAGTGCATAGACTTAGACTGCCATCTCTCGACACAAGCTTAAAACTTTTGAACCTCAGTTTTGACAATTTGGCCCATAGTCTTAGCTTGATATGTGTTAGAATGTCAAGTATTAATATTAACGCCATCTAGCTGAGCGTCCCCAAAGGTGTAACGCCATCTAGGCCACCGTACCTTTTTCTGTATGGTATACTGAGGTACGTTTTTTTCTTAGACTTTATCTGTTTATATGGTTTATATGGAGTTATAGATGTCTTTGGTTTTAATTGTTTCCACTACCCAATGGTTGCCTGGAAGAGATCGCTCTTTAGCGATAAGGCCGCCTGTTGTTTACCTCTGTAATAAAATTTATTGTAATGTGTGTGTTCCTATTTACATTTCTGAGGTTGTGCAAAGTGGATTTGTATTGTATTGTATTGTATTCGTTTTATTTCCACTCCTTAATTGCTAAGAGCGGCATTGTAACTTGATCAATTCAATGTATTCTGGAAAGGAGTACCTTTCGGTAATATAGGCGTAAGTGTATGGTTGTGTTTATGGTATCTTTTCCTCGGATGATACCGAAACCGTAGCTTACTATTCCTAGTCTAAAAGTATCACATGTGCATTGCCTACATTTGCAAAACCCCTTCGTGCATAACTCCATGGATATAAGGCAGGTTTATCACCACCCGACATCGGGTAATGACGATATGCCCGTTTATTAAGGCGAGACATGAACGGTCCGACTGCAAAACTCAATAATGAGGAGGCACACTGCCATTTTATTCCGCCAGGCGGCGCCTGTGCAAGTGCCTAGGCATGTCACTGTCATTCAGTGTCTACACCAAATCTTAGGATTAGTTGTCACAGTGGACCCCAGGCTCCCATGAGCCGCGGCAATGCCTGGATAATGTAAAGAGGATTGGTGTTGATGATGACATAATATTTTTTTTCTTTTAATACTACGTCAGTGGCAAACAAAGTATACGGTCCGCCTAATGGAAAGCGGTCACCGTAACCTATGGACGCCGGCAACTCAAGGAGTGTCACATGCGCTTTGCCAACCCGTTAGAATCTAGCATAATTATGTCGTTAACTCGTTATGTTAGGTCGTTTTTAAGCTCCATTTTCAAGCGATCTCCGCCATTTCCAATAATCACAGCGACTAAAAATCGCACTCAGTCGCACCACTCATGCATGGCCCCCTTTCCCCTAGCATCGCCTAGCGCGTGAATAAAGCATCTTCCTTGAAAGCGTTATACCCAACGCTGTTTACGCTCACAAAAACAAAAGCGAAACGGCCGAACCGCCATCTTGAATCCGCTCGTGTCCGCCATTTTGTGATAGGAGCGCTTCGTGACAAAATGGCGTATGTGCGGTAGATTTTAAGTATAGATAAAACGTTTTGTGGATATTTTGTTTAAGGATGGTGGCGTAAGTTTTGAAAGGTCGTATGTCCTCTAGATTTTAAGGAGAGATAGGATTTTTTGTAATTTGTTTGGGGAAGATAGCAACTTAACTGGATAGGTAAGAACGTCTTTAGATAAAGAAAATGACTTTAAGACGGTGGTCGGGCTAGTAAAAGGTGGGTTTTTAATAGTGTATTAATATGGGTTTTTAAAATTAGGCATAGGTTTTAGATTTCGAAGTAAATAATTATAGTTCTAATAGATTCCTTTAGATAAAATAGGTACTTACATAAAGCAATAATAAGCTAGTTTCCTACTAGTCAAATAAAGCTTCTTTCTAAATCAAGAATAAGAAAAATTACTGCCATGATTGAGACTTGAACTCACGGCTTCTGAAATTGTCTTCGGTTACCGCGATAGTTAGGTACTCATGAAATAAAACTATGGAAACGGATTAAATATGCCGGTGCTACTACTATAGAAGTTGAGAATAAATTACAGTCAACCTTAGATAAAATTACAAATTGGCTACATTCCCATAACCTAGAGCTCAATATAAATAAAACAAAAATCATCGAATTTAAACCTCATCAAAAATCATCACTGGCAATAGACTTTCAATATAAAAATTCTAAATTAGATACAGTGAGCTCTGCCACCCTATTAGGAATAGAATTAGACTCTAATATGAGCTGGAAAGAACATATTATAAAATTGTCAAAAAAATTATCATCCTTTACATTCGCTCTTCAGCATCTAAAGCGAGTCTCGGATCTACAGACATCCCTTGCAGCATATTACGCATATGCATATTCACGTATATCGTATGGCCTGGTTCTTTGGGGAAATAGCTGCGATATTGAAAAAGTATTCATTCTGCAAAAAAAATGCATCAGAACTCTAGTAAACATAGATCAGATGGAATCATGTAAACCTTATTTTATTAAACTTGAAATATTGACCGTTGCGTGTATGTATATATTCGAATCATGTAAATTCGTTAGGAAACACCTAGATTTGTACTCATACCAAGATACAACCCAAATTAAAAGAAATAACCGTAATGTTAACCAACTAAAATTGCCTTTTTCTAAACTAAAACTTGTCACAAGTAGCCCACATTTTATGACTATAAAAATCTACAATAATAATAACTCACCTCCCGAACTCTATTAAAGAACTGCAAAACATTAATCAATTTAAAAAACATCTGAAACAGTTTTTAGTTAACGAGTGTTTCTATAATATGAACGAATATTTTAATCAGTAAGTGAAAATACAATAGTGCTTTATTTTTTGTAAGGAAATAATGTAATAGTAAGACCAAATGATAATTATTGAATGTATGTTAATGTAACGAAATGTGTAAAATAATGTATATAATCATATTTGAATCTAAGTAATTACCTACTTGTAGCCCTCTATATTGCTGTGCCCTTACAGGGTGTCACATGTATACCTATATGTTCCACTCCACCCAATGCCTGTAATGTGATATGCAATAAATAATTCTAATTCTAATTCTAATTCTAAATTTTTGGAAACTGATTTGCAGTTTGTTCTTTGTCAATTTTCTGTAGATTAATTGGTTAATTATTTTTTAACATAGTAATGGTAAATTTTTTGAATATTGTAGAACTAGCTTTATTAATAGTGTGTGAACCTGCCTTGGAAATCTATAATATTTGTGGTCATGCTTCGTTAATATTTTTTTTTTCATTGTATTTGTATGTATTTTTTTCCTCAGTCACCCGTTGACCACGAACGCTGTAAAGAGTTCGAAACGTCGGGATGAATTTTAAATTCATTATACGCGATTTAATCCGTTTCCATAGTATTTATGTCATTTGCTATTTGTATAGTTGTATATTATGTATTTATTCGTATATATTGCATGTTAGTGTAAGTTACAATTTATTATTACGTAGAATCCGTTTCCTGCGCCGTTTGTACTGTATGCTTACCATCTCCAATTCTCCCTCAATTGCTCAAAGGTTAACTGGAAGAGATCCCTTAAAGGGATAAGTTCGCCTTTGTACTTATAATAAGCTCTTTTTCCTGTGTGTTGTATTATTTTCTGGTACAATAAAGTGTTTTACTACTACTACTACTACTTTATTTCGAGGCTTCTGCTTCACATTGTTATTTCAGCAGAACATAGTTGTATCACAGTAAGAAAGTCCATTATCCAGTGACGTCACTACGGGATAGCTTCAATAACAATTCATTTGGTTATCGGACGTAAATTCAATATGGCGGCCGAGGCACAAGCGGTAGCGATTTTAAATATAGACAAGCATATCTTGCTACGAATACATTTTTGGTACGGAACTCAATTGACAACGTTTCAAAATTTTCAATGTCCTTAAATCGAAAACCATTTCGAGATATACGACTGTAGATCACAAAAATATTTTTTTTAAATATTTTTTTTCCATATTTTGAGTAAAAAATTCTTAAAAATAGTTTAAAGGGGAAGTGACGTTACGTAGTTGATTCAGACTATTCAGAGCTGCCACTATAAGCAAAAAAATCTTCCGGTTGGGATGTCACTTGAGTTTGACAGTGACACTTATCACCGCTCGTATTATGGACATTAGAGGTAAGGAGATAAAGCTTTAAGTATCAGAAGTGCATATATAAAACTATAAATAGGTGGCGCTGCAATTGCAAGTACATAAGGGTTTGACACGTCATTTTTCTACTATTCTACTTTGACAGATTTCTTTCCTTATACTTCTACATGCCGTAGCTCGTTATTTAATATTTGTTGACAGTCAGACATCTCGGTCTGTTCTGTTTAAACTGACTATTAAAACTTTTTTTTAGGAATGATTTTGTCGTTTTTTCAGTTATATGAAACAACACATGTGACGTCATTAAGTTGAGTCTTGACGTTTATAACTGACGCTCTTTATGCTCGAAGTAGTAATAAAAAGGGAGTTTTGCATTAAAATAGCAGCTTTTTTTCAAGTTCAAATGTTACACCAAATAAATAATTTATTTATTTCTTTCTTTCTATATTTATTTTGTAATACGCTGCCTCCTATGCCTTATGGCACATTAACTTATGGCATCCAGAATGTAGGGGAGTATGTACGGTTGACATAGTAACAGTACATATTGGTTTGCTGTCCGTAACTCATCTATATTCTGGTGACAGGTTGTAGCGTTACGTATGGAGTCCCCAGCAGACAGGCCAGCTCACGAGGTCGCTTGGAAAGCAGAGATGCACGGTCCGCAGCTCGCCGAAAGAGGAGAGGACGTGAAGAGGGTTTCTTAAAGAGTGCGGGGCCTGGCTTGGCCCCGCACGGACCCTTTATGACTCACGGGTTTGACATGAGGGCCGCTTATATACCCATGTTTGAGAATTTAGGAAACTAAATTTAAAATTTAAATATTATCGCTAGCCAATTATAAAATATGGTCTAAAACTAATAAACCTACATTAAAAGTATACATACTTAACTCCTTAGTCAGTTTAAAACTTTGAAAGAATATTGTTTGACATGGTGATGTCATTCAATAATAAATATGTCAAATTAAAAATATGAAAGTAATTCAATGTTTTTCTGCAAACAAATATTTAAAAATGTTGTAGACTAGAAAGGTAAGTTTCGCCGTTGCGAACTGCGTCGATCAATAGTATGTTTAGTACATGTAGGAGAAATAGAATCTAATTTTGAATATAAAACATTGCAGTTACAGACAGACGCCAGTAAACAGAAATAAGAATTACAAGAGCATATCTAAGAAAGAGAGAATCACCAACCAGTCCAAGAAAAAGGAATCAGTACTACAAAGAAATAAGGAATAAAGATAATTAAAGAAATAGAAGCAAATCGAAAATATTACAGTAAAAACCACCAGTACATGGAATTAAGGGGAGGGCTGTATGCTACAAGGTTTAGAGAGAAATGGACGTAAATGTAAGAAAAATTATATTTATTTTGTAATACTTTTATATATATAGTCCTCCTCATCGTTTTCGATGACGGCGACCCTAAATAAACCTAACGGACGTTTCCTTGCGTCAACGGATTCAACAAAATTTTAAAGCTACTTTAAATAAAAAATTAAACAAATAAAAAAAATACAAACTGATCCAAAAAATAACTTTAGAGTTGTAAAAGACTCTAGATAAAGATAACAAATTTATTCCTAGAGATGTATATAGTCTCCGCAGGCAATTATGGTCGCGCGATAAATGATAAAACATCTGGCCGTCCCTATCGCACTTAATAATCGTGCGATAGGGACGGCCTGCTATTTTATCGTCTATCGCGCGACCATGCTACCCGTGCAAGAGTCAGAAAGAAAATAAACAAACAAGGACCGAACAAAGTGCCTCAGTGTATTCTTACTCAAAATTAAAGTCACAAGTAGATGTAGTATCGTATAGCCCCTATTAGCTGAAACAGACCGGTCTGCTGAGCTCTGCCTACCCCTGTATGTGTGTATACATATTTTTGGAACTTTGTTCGCATCTATATTTAACACCTCCACTGCACCTAGGGTTGTCGCGTGTTTTTTTCGACAGGCAGATTGAGCGTATCGGTTGATAATTGAATTGTACTTGGAACGGTTCAGTCACAGAATGGCGGACGCAGTAGAGATGACAATTTAAAATAAACTTGAATATGAATTGATAATTTTAGCGTGGCATCTTTGAGATTTTCTTAGAAAAAGAGAAAGTAACAAATTAATAGTTTAACTAAACTGCTAAAGTACAGAACTAAATTAATTATACAGAATTTAATATACAGTTAATTTAATTTTAGTAGTTTGTTTAAGGTATTTTTATTATACTAAACGATTATCGAAAAAAAAGAGTGAATGAAATTAATACTTACATCAGGAAAAGTACCTAATTAATTTGAATGACAGAAATCTTTCATGGGTGCCCTGTCGACACGGCTGATAGACGCATCCGGCGACCCAAGGGCTGGCGCTTACCTCTCCCAGCGTATATCGCTGGCAATTCAGAGAGGTAATGCGGCCAGCTTTTGCAACCCTACACTCGATTGCTGTATCACGTGTGATAGAGCGCAGGCTGGGCATTTCTCAGAGCGTTCCAACTTTTTTGATTTCGGTGGCAGCATTATTAACATGAGTTTTCTTTGTTTCTGGTAGAAATCCGCAACTTCTATTTAAATTGACAAAATTTTATGTGACTCTTACAGGGTTCACGTAAAAATGTTGTCACCGAAATAAAAAAAAAATTAAACGCTCTGAGAAATGCTCGCTGTGTAAAGGCAGCTAGTGTTCCTTTACTGCATTACTCTCTCCTGTGCCAACTGCAGATGGGTTTTCATTTGGTCTCACCGTTCTTTTGTTTCTGCCAATGGATTATTGGTTTCATGATTCTTTGCTTTAACGGAAACCAATTTTACATACATACATATGTCGTCTAGCTTTGATGATTAATAATCCATATTTAATATTATAAATGGGAAAGTGTGTGTCTGTTTGTTTGTCCATCTTTCACGGCAAAACGGAGCGACGAATTGACGTAATGTTTTAAGTGGAGGTAGTTGAAGGGATGGAGAGTGACATAGACTACTTTTTGTCTCTTTCTAATCCCCCACTTCCCTAGAATGGGGGGTGGAAGTTTATATGGAGCATTCCACAATTACCGAATTTAGAAAAGGCAAAAAGCTAGTTTTACATATATTTGGAAATAGAAGCTAATACTGAACATAAATCTTCATAACCAAAATCATTCTCCTTGCGTTATTCCGGCATTCGCCACGGCTCATGAGAGCCTGGGGTCCGCTTTGACAACTAATCCAATTAGGCATATAGACACTAGTTTTACGAAAGCGACTGCTATCTTACCTTCCAATCCGAAGGATAACTAAGCTTTACAGGAATTAGTCCGGTTTCCTCACCAATGTTTTCCTTCACCGAAAAGCGACTGGCAATCAAATGACATATACGATAAAAGTTCCGAAAAACTCATTGGTACGAGCCGGGGTTCTAACTCGTGACCTCCGGATCGAAAGTCGCATGCTCTTGCCGCTAAGCCACCAGTCTACACTAAACTCCTAACTTCATAACTAGCATAAATCAAAAATAGACTAAGACAACCTGTTATCTTAAAAAATAAACAGATATATGGCATGAACATAACCGCTTTTTATTTAAGACGATAAAGGAGGTGTCAATTTTCCATACAAACGCTCTCGACTATTTTCTCTCTGGTTTTTGAAGATAGAGGAATGATTTTTTCAATACAGATTGTTATTATTTTTATCGGACTAATCAAAAATTTCCAAAAACGGCCTTTTTCATTATGGCGCCAAAAAAGTTCCGCAGATTGGTAACAATTAGCCAAAAAAACTAAACGGACCGGCACAGATTATTTCATTGTTATTTAGATTCTCAGATTTCGTTCCGATTGATTAAGTTTTGAAGGAGGAAACAGTCGAGGGCGGAACCTCGATTTTAAAGATTTTTTCGCAATATATTTTAACTGAGTTGTTCTTAATGGACAATTTTTTTTTTCGATATATCTAATTCGGGATACCCCCATTTGCCAGAATTTCATTTGCCATAATTTTATTTGCCACCCTATTCAACAATCATAATATTGTTTCTCATAACATCTTATGCCATAATCATTATTTACTATATTAATCAAGTGCCAGAAACTTTGTTTCCCATAAAGTTAGTTACCATAATGTCATTTGTCAGAATCATCGAAATCAGTAATTACCACATTCCATACCATCATTTGTCATCCAAATTAGCGACCAGAAAAGTCAATTTCCATAATGTGATTTGGCAGAATCATCGAAATGCTTAATTATCACAGAGACGACACTACTAGAAGTACTAGAGAATGAAACTGCTATCAGAAAGTAGGTTAGGTTAGGTTAGAACTGTGACCCCCTGGAAAATAAAACTGCTATCAGAAAGTAGGTTAGGTTAGGTTAGAACTGTGACCCCTGGAAAATGAAACTGCTTGAAAAGTAGGTTAGGTTAGGTTAGAACTGCGACACCCTGGAAAATGAAACTGCTATCAGAAAGTAGGTTCAAATATGGGCAACAATTAATATGGCAATAATTGCTTATGGCGTTTGAATATTATATTAAACCATATTATTGCACTTAATAATATGGCTAACAGATAGTATGGCATTGTATGATTATGGAAGGTAATGTTCGGATAAACAACCAGTAT
This sequence comes from Leguminivora glycinivorella, assembly GCF_023078275.1. Taxonomy (NCBI): domain Eukaryota; kingdom Metazoa; phylum Arthropoda; class Insecta; order Lepidoptera; family Tortricidae; genus Leguminivora; species Leguminivora glycinivorella. The sequence continues at coordinate 1,763,343 of NC_062994.1, forward strand.
ATCATACAATTTTTATGGTAAACAAATCATTCGGCCAAATGAAATTCAGGCAAGTTAGATTCGGGCATATGAATATTATGTTAAATGACTGTCGGGCAAACAATAGACAACCATCTAATTCAAAATCAAAAAAAATCAAAATAATTTATTCAGCAAATAGGCCACAGGGGCGCTTTTACACATTAACAATACTAGTACATTTAACTGAAATTCCCAAATTGAAAGGGGGGCTTTTCGCTCCTGTATCATCTTAAATATCACACTCACTCACACTTTCTATGACCTAAAAATAGAAAGGCTGAATAACCTCAAAACATTTCCACTCCTTAGCGTGCATTTATCCAACAAATTAAAAAAAAAGCTAGTCCAAAATGGCGCCCGTTTTTATACACTCCAAACATGTACCGTCAGCTCCATAAACATGTATACAAATTTGACGTTAACTCCTTTGTAATAAAGAGAATGTTGTATACATATTAATGAGGTGCGGCAATGTCGTTGATGTAGGAATTATTTGACAGGTCTATCGTAAATATGGATTATGGAGGAGATTAGAATAATATACGGTTTTTTATTATATTATGAGAGTTTGATGTAGGCTTGTGCCGTTTCGTTCGTTGATCGGAGCGCTCCGATCTCGTTCAATCGCTCCCACGAACTAGTTCGCTCTTTTAGGTCTTTTGCTCATTTAGTTCAGCCAGACCAGCAACCACTGCGGTCAGAAAGATCAGAACGAATGGGACCGAATAGTGTCAAAATGATACGAATAGTCTACAGATAGAAACTTTCCGGGCCGAAAGGTTTTTGTTGCTCTGCTAAGTAGCTCTCGCTCTCGGTCGGCGCAGTCACACATTTCGTTCTCGATCCAAACCGCTCGCGCTCGCCGATCCTATACTGAACTAAATGAGCAAAGACCGATTCACAGACCACGGAAAGATTCAGTTCATTTCGGTCATTGATGGGATTTTATTCCTAACAGTTCATAGTTCGTGAACGACACAAGCCTAGTTTGATGATTTTGGGCGCTTTTAGGCATTTTGGGTGTGACTGAGTATATTAGTATACTAGCTTTTGCCCGTGGCTTCGCTCTCGTTAAATTGCGGAATACTCCAGACAAACTTTCACCCCCTATTCTAGAGAAGTAGGGGGTTATAAGGCCCACATGGGGTTATAAGACCCAGGCAAAGATGGCGGGACGACCTTGACGACTTCCTAAATAACTGGCCGGAAGTAACGGAGAATCGGGAATTATGGAGAGCCAGGGGAGAGGCCTTTGCCCAACAGTGGGACACTCCAATAGGCTAAGGAAAAAAAGGGGGGTTGTAGACAAAAAGTAGCCTATGTCACTCTCCGTCCCTTCTAATATCTCTACTTAAAAAATGACGTCAATTCGTCTCTCCGTTTTGCCGTGAAAGATGGACAAATAAACAGACACAAACTTTCCCATTTATAATACAAAAATAATAATATATATTAGTACTCGTATAGATGATAATTTGATGATTTGGGTGCCTTTAGCAGTTTGGTTGTGACTATATTATTATATTCGTTTTGATGGCAGTTTTTACCTAAATGTGAAGCAAAGAAACTATTAGCGGCCCTGTGATGAAATATATACAAATTAACCCCATCATGGTGTTGTATTCCCGCCGGTGAGTAAGGCTGCCAGAGCTCAACGAAGGTGCGGTGCGCTGGTGACGGAAGGCCCTACGGAACTAATTTGTTCCGTCTATTGTCCTTTGAGTCGACGGCAACCCGAACCCTCCTTAAAACTTGTACACTATTTTTGCTTTGTACTTAAGACAGCAAAAAGGAGTGGACAAGTTTTTAATGGGTTGGCAACGCGCACGTGACACTCCTTGAGTTGCAGGCGTCCATAGGTGACGGTGACCGCTTTCCATCAGGCGGGCCGAATACACTTAAAAATAGTGAGATAGGGACGGCCAGATGTTTTATCAATTTTATCATTTTATCGCGCGACCATGCTTGCCTGCCAGCTTATAAAAATCAACTCTGATAAACAGGCTCAGTTTGTATTTTATTTTGATGTAATTTTTCTCTTTATTTATTTTAACTCTTATTTATTATTGTTTCCGGAAGTGCCAGTGTAGGTATACCAAAACTGGAATCTAAAAATGACCTAACCTAACCACAAAACTAAAATTTTGAAAAAACCCCCGACCGCGACTTAGTATACCGATTTTCATGAAACATGGCTAAGAACACTCCCGACTAACTCAGCATTCAGACAAAAAAAACTAAATCTAAATCGGTTCATCCATTCGGGAGCTACGATGCCACAGACAGACACACACACATGCACACAGACAGACAGACAAACAGACACGTCAAACCTATAACACCCCGTCGTTTTTGCGTCGGGGGTTAAAAACTAAAATCCAAAAAAACCTTTTGCTTAAAAAAATTCAAACTGTATATAACTATAAATGTTATGTTTGCTTAGGTCTCCTTTTATTAGTTTTTTAGATGTATACTTTCGTAACTTTCTGATAGTTTACGACAGTTAATTTTATTTTCACCACACCAACTGGTAAAGGCTTTCTTTGCTATTCGAAAACAGATAGCAAAATTGCATTTTATCCACAAGGGGGCAAAGCAATTTCATACAAATTTTAACTCAATGTCTTAATCTGGCTACTAGATTTTACCTTTAAATGATGATTTTGAATCATAAATATTGATTAAATTGATAGATTTCATTCAGTTTGATGTTTTATCAGTCAGTATTTTGTTCGTGTTGGTGTGGTGAAAAATTTTGTGTTTCACTCGGTGGCACTACAACAACTACTTTGCCCCCTTGTAAAACAAATAACTATTTCTGCGTTCCGCGAGGATTATTTCGCTGACCCCTGAACTAATAGAAATTATTTAAATAATTTAACAATATATTTATTAAATTTAGATGTTTATCTTAGTATTGTCAGCTGTCATTGTTAATACAGTCGATAATTTATAGTTATAGCCCTCATTTATGATAATTTATATGTATTTGATTAAAATATTTTTTTAGCGTATATTATGTATATTTATGTTTGTATTAGGTACGGATTTGCAAGGATTAACGATAATTTATTTGTAATTTGCCCTCTTCGACCTCTTGATTTGGATATTTCAGGTAATCCATGATAATTGCTATTCGTTATTCGTCGAGCTGTCAATTTTTCGCTGTGGATTTAGCTTTTGAAATATCAAATTGAAATTACATTTCTTTGGATATTTTTACAAGCTTTTATTCAACTTCCTTGTTATAAATTTGACCCACTTCCCGGTTTTCGATTGAGCTGAAATTTTGCAGATATATGTAAATCACGTGACAATGCAATATTATGGTATCATGGAGCTGATCTGATGATGGAGCAGAAAGGTGGCCATAGGAACTCTGTTATGAAAAGGCAACTATTTAAATGAGCACCAAAAATAGTTTTGGTACCCCAACCATTGCGACCAAAAAAAAGTAGTTGAGCACCAAAATAATGTTACTTAAAATTATACAACTGCCACCAGTTTTAGTAAACCGTTTACATTAAATAGTAAAGTAGCACCAAAAATAGTAAATGAGCACCAGATTTTGAGCCCCAAATTAATGCACTTTTGGAACCTAAATAAATAATGGATTACCAAATAATCTGCATATAGATGGATGTTTTCTATGTATATAAGTATTTATATATTATATATATCATTGCCTGAGTACCCACAACACAAGCCTTCTTGAGCTTACCGTGGGCCTCAGTCAATCTGTGTAAGAATGTCCTATATTTATAGGTATATTACCAAATATAATAACACCAAATTTAATAGCTCCTCACGATAAACCCCCTGCACACCGCACCTCATGCACAGCGCTTTTGACCAGTCTCATGAGACAGCGAAGCGATCCATAAACAGACGAACTGCTCCTAAAAAGTGGGTTAGTTTAGGTTAGAACTGCGACCAGCATACTAATGAACTGCTACCAAAAAGTGGGTTAGGTTAGGTAAGAACTGCGACCCCTACACAGACGAACTGCTACTAAAAAGTGGGTTAGGTTAGGTTAGAACTGCGACCTCTACACAGACGAACTGCTACCAAAAAGTGGGTTAGGTTAGGTTAGAACTGCGACCCCTACACAGACGAACTGCTACCAAAAAGTGGGTTAGGTTAGATTAGAACTGCGATCCATACACAGACGAACTGCTACCAAAAAGTGGGTTAGGTTAGGTTAGAACTGTGACCCACACACGGACGGACTGCTACCAAAAAGTCGGTTAGGTTAGGTTAGAACTGCGACCCCCCACAAAGACAAACTGCTACCAAAAAGTGGGTTAGGTTAGGTTAGAACTGCGACCCCTACACAGACGAACTGCTACCAAAAAGTGGGTAAGGTTAGGTCAGAACTGCGACCCCTACACAGACGAACTGCAACAAAAAGTGGGTTAGGTTAGGTTAGAACTGCGACCCCCACACAGACGAACTGCTATCAAAAAGTGGGTTAGGTTAGGTTAGAACTGCGACCCCTATACAGACGAACTGCTACCAAAAACTGGGTCTGGTTAGGTTAGAACTGCGACCCCTACACAGACGAACTGCTACCAAAAAGTGGGTTAGGTTTAGGTTAGGTTAGAACTGCGACCCCTACTCAGACGAACTGCTACCAAAAACTGGGTTAGGTTAGGTTAGAACTGCGACCCCTACACAGACGAACTGCTACCAAAAAGTGGGTTAGGTTTAGAACTGCGACCCCCACTTAGACGAACTGCTACCAAAAAGTAGGTTAGGTTAGGTTTGAACTGCGACCCATACACAGACGAACCGCTACCAAAAAGTGGGTTAGGTTAGTTTAGAACTGCGACCCGTATACAGACGAACTGCTACAATAAGTGGGATTGGTTAGGTTAGAACTGCGACCCCCCCACACAGACTACTTTTAGGCCAATAGTATTTGAGTATCATTATGTAATAAAATGCCGTAACAACATTGGTGCTCATTAATTATTTTTGGGTTGACAACGATTATTTTGGGTGTTATGTACTTTAATAGCACGGCAAAATCTTACAATTTTGGTTTCCATTTACATTAAAATGGTGTTTTAAAGTTGGTGATCATTTTACAATTTTTGGGTAATTAGTTATTATTTCTTTAACAAAAGTTACAATATTTGGTTATCATTTTTCATTAAATTGGTACACTGATTTTGGTGCTCATTTACTAAAATTGGTGCTAGAATGGATTTTATTTGGTGTGAAATGTTACTAAATTAGGTGCTTAGTTAAACATAAGCCTTATGAAAAGTCGTATCCCCATCGAGTAAGAGGTTTTTAGAAACGTCTCGGAGAGCAGTAGATGACTGTTGAAAGAAAAGTACAGTCGGCAGTAAGAGCTTGTGATAATAACCTAACCACAAAATTAAAATATTAAAAAAATCCCCGACTGCGACATAGTAGACCGATTTTCATGAAACATGGCTAAGAACAGTGAACACTCCCGACTAACTCAGCTTTCAGACAAAAAAAAAACGAAATCTAAATCGGTTCATCCGTTTGGGAGCTACGATGCCATAGACAGACACACACACGTCACCCTTATGACACCCCGTCGTTTTTGCGTCTAGGGTTAAAATATTTTTTTTTGCAAAACAATTTATTCAATAGTTTACTCGCTATACAATGTAAACATATTATTATTTTAAATATTAACGCCATTTACCTACACATATAAATTGATTACTTTGTTACAATCATTAATAATGATATTAAAACACAGTTTATAATTAATAATTCGCAAAAGGCCATATTACTGGTCGTAAAGTCATCTATTCTGACTTCTGCTATAAGTCATTCGATTAGGAGGACAGGGGAAATCGAGTCTCCATACAAAAGTAGGCCTTATTTTCCTCTTTGAATATTGACATTATGGAAGAGCACATTACTTGGTAATCATAAACTAGAACATTCCTTTGCTAATCCGCGAATTACAATTCTAGTTTATGATTAACATGGATTTCCGCAAAGTAATGCCTGATTCCACCGACGACCGGTCTGGCGCAGTCGGTAGTGACCCTGCCTGCTACGCCGCGGTCCCGGGTTCGAATCCCGGTAAGGGCATTTATTTGTGTGATGAGCACAGATATTTGTTCCTGAGTCATGGATGTTTTCTATGTATATAAGTCATCATCATCATTCTCTTGCCCTTATCCCAGTCACTTAGGGTCGGCGCAGCATGTGTTTCTCTTCCATACATCTCTGTCACTCGTCATCTCATCATTAACTTGTTTTAGTTCCATATCATGTCTCACACAGTCCATCCACCTCTTCGGTTTTCCCCTCCCGTTTCTTCCACCACCTTCCACATTCATTCGTAATATCTTTCTCGTCACATGCCTTTCATCCCTCCGCATTACATGTCCATACCATGCTAGTCGATTCGCTCTTACTTTTTCAACTATCGGTGCTACTTTCAAGCTTCCTCTGATATACTCATTATTTATCTTATCCATTCTTGTGACGCCACACATCCATCTTAACATTCTCATCTCTGCTATTCTCATCTATGTATATAAGTATTTATATATTATATGTATCGTTGTCTGAGCACCCACAACACAAGCCTTCTTGAGCTTACCGTGGGCCTCAGTCAATCTGTGTAAGAATGTCCTATAATATTTATTTAATATTTATTTATTTATTCCATCGATTACATTACACGGTGATAGCGCAAACGAGTTATAGTTCATCGCTTAGCGATGAAGTATAAATCACTCGCTCTCTCTTTTTAACCCCCGACGCAAAAACGACGGGGTGTTATAAGTTTGACGTGTCTGTCTGTGTGTACGTCTGTCTGTCTGTGTGTCTGTCTGTCTGTCTGTTTGTCTGTCTGTCTGTGTGTGTGTCTGTCTGTGGCATCGTAGCTCTCGAACGGATGAACCGATTTAGATTTATTTTTTTGTTTGAAAGCTGAGTTAGTCGAAAGTGTTTTAGCCATGTTTTATGAAAATCGGTCCACTATGTCGAGGTTTTTTCAAAATTTTAATTTTATGGTTAGATTATCAAGAGGTAGAGCATTGAAACATTTGCTTTAGTTTTTGCTCCTATTTTCTTACAATTATCAAAAAGGTATCAGGCAAAATTATATTATATTTATATTTAAAGCCTATACTGTGTCCCACTGCTGGGCAAAGGCCTCCCCCTTCGATTTCCACCCGTCCAGGCAAAATTATCAAATTAAATGTATACTTCCAATAATTTATATTTTTAGTGAGGAAAATCGGGACTACATTTGTATGTGAAAGCAATTACGATCCGCTTCCTCTTAACTACGGTATTATAATCAGTTCATAAAGTATAAAGTCATAAAAGAGTTAAGTTACGCATAAATTAATTTAGAAGAAGATTAGAGTCCGGTGGTGCAGTGAATTTAAACTATGGTTAATCATCATCGTCATCAATCATTTAAGAGTTGGACTCTTGTCCCCACAAAACAAGCCTTCTTGAGCTTACCGTGGGATTCATTCAATTTCTATAACAGTGTCCTATAATAATTAATTGAAATACGGTTGTACTCACGTTATTATATCGCTATTGCTGCGACATGTTTCGGGCCAATTCGGAGGCCCCTCTTCAGGCGTATAGGAGTTCACGCGACGGCTAGACTCCGCAAACTGAACGCGCCGCTCGCCGCTCCGCCCGCTGCGCGCGCGCTGATAGGACGGGGGAGGGGGGCGCAGAGCAGTCTGCTGCTGTAGTTGCGTTGCGTGAACTCCTATACGCCTGAAGAGGGGCCTCCGAATTGGCCCGAAACATGTCGCAGCAATAGCGATATAATAACGTGAGTACAACCGTATTTCAATTAATGATTTGAATATGTCTCACGGAAGTTTAACGTGTATAGTGTCCTATAATATTTATTTATTTATTTTAATTGTAATTTACTTGATGTTTAATTTATATTTTGTGTTTTAACTATAAAACTCCCGTGAGACTCATACATATGCGTATGTATGCGTCGCGCTCTCGACATGTAAAGGCGGGGTCGCTACTCTTGAGAAAGGTTCTCGAAATTGAACCGAAACATGTCGAACGCTATATCGACTTAATACGTGAGTAACCCGCTTAAAATATTTTTAAATATATATTTTGTATTGTATGGATTTATGTATAAGCGTTAGTGTACATAAAAGAAACAAAAGAGACACAGTTACACAGTCAATAAGTAGTAGTAGTAGTAGTAGTAGTAGTAGTAGTAGTAGTAGTAGTAGTATTTTTTTAAGAAATGAGTAGAAGTGAAGTAGGATAAATGACAAATCATTTTTAAAATGTACATTGTTGTTTCTGTGTACAAAAAAACCGGCCAAGAGCGTGTAGGGCCACGCTCAGTGTAGGGTTCCGTAGTTTTTCGTATTTTTCTCAAAAACTACTAAACCTATCAAGTTCAAAATAATTTTCCTAGAAAGTCTTTATAAAGTTCTACTTTTGTGATTTTTTTCATATTTTTTAAACATATGGTTCAAAAGTTAGAGGGGGGGGACGCACTTTTTTTTCCTTTAGGAGCAGTTATTTCCGAAAATATTAATATTATCAAAAAACAATCTTAGTAAACCCTTATTCATTTTTAAATACCTATCCAACAATATATCACACGTCGGGGTTGGAATGAAAAAAAAAATCTGCTCCCACTTTACATGTAGGGGGGGTACCCTAATAAAACATTTTTTTTCCATTTTTTATTTTTGCACTTTGTTCGCATGATTGATATACATATTTGTACCAAATTTCAGCTTTCTAGTGCGTACGGTTACTGAGATTATCCGCGGACGGACGGACGGACGGATGGACGGACGGACGGACAGACAGACATGGCGAAACTATAAGGGTTCCTAGTTGACTACGGAACCCTAAAAATGTGCATTCCAAATATTGTTAAATGCTAGAGATATGTATAAGTAAACTGTTGTATACAGAGTGGGGCCTGTAACAAAGGCGAAGAATTGAACTCTAGGCTATTCTCCTTATACTGATCAACATTTGTTCGGCGACTTTTAAAAATAACTTGTATTTAGATTTTTATCACCCTTGAAAGTTTTTCTAAGAGGTATTGCGAATTCTGTTAAGTCTAAAGTGTGACAGACAACGTCAATGACAACAATAATGGCGTACATTGAAGCTAATATTTATTTTGTATGAAAAATTAAAAATTTAAAGACTTCATAATTTTTAAAAGTCACTGAACAAATGTTGATCAGTATAAGGAGAATAGCCTAAAGTTCAATTCTTCGCCTTTGTTACAGGCCCCACTCTGTATACCATATCCTTGTAAATAAAGTGCTCTTATGGCATGGCGGGATACTTAAAAATCCGCGTCGGCTGCCAGTTGAGTACCTCTGATCTAAAGTTTAACTGTAGATTAAAAGTATTAAAACGTACAACCGGGCCTAGTCCGGCCGACGGCATAATCAAAAGTAAAGATTAACTTCCACTAACAATATTTACTTTTATTTTACTTCGCGAACTCTTAGATACGGTGACTTTAAGAAAAATTTCAATTTTCTTAACAAAGTAGAAATATTTTTGTACCTATAAATAAAATTTGTAGAGAAAGTTGATATATGATTATTAAAAAAATAAATTAGGCTATAAAAAGATCTAACTGCCGCCATGTAAGTATGTCAAAATTATAAATTCGAAGCATAATTTTCATTACTAGAGTTTACATATACATAGTATTTACTACAAGAAGGTTCGTGTTGTGGGTACTCAGATAACGACATTATTATCCATTATTCAAAAAGAAATATCTCACAAATAAATGCATTTGCCGGGGTTCGAACCCAGGACCGCGGGATCACTACCGACTAGTTTAGTCCGATCATCAACTTTGCAATAGACAACCAAGTTTTCTGCAAAACCCTAAATATTCAGCACCACAGTATGTAGCACCTTCTCTTTTTGATTATGTTTGTTATTTCCGCTACCAAAAGGTTGTCTGGTAGAGATCGCTCTTTAGCGATAAGACCGCCTGTTGTCTGCCTCTATTTATAATCATTTGTTTTGTCTCCACTGTATCTTTTGCTGAGGTGTGCCAATAAAGAGTATTCTATCTATCTATCTATCTATTCAGTAAGGATTAATAATTACCTTATTAGTGCAATTATAAATCTCATTATTATGCTCAAATAATTAGTATCCCTTTAAGGATACGCGTTCATAAATAGCTCGCCCGGATTTGAACCCGCGACCCTTGATAATCTTTGTTGCGTTTAAGGCACTAAAATGGGTCTTAAATTATAGGTAGTTAATTGGCTGTCGGAAAACTTATTAAAGTGGCTATGTGAACGCGACATCATCATCATCAGCCTTGCGTTATCCCGGCATTTGCTACGGTTCATGGGAGCCTGGGTTCCGCTTTGACAACTAATCCCAAGAATTGGTGTAGCCACTAGTTTTACGAAAGCGACTGCCATCTGACCTTCCAACCCGAAGGTAAACTAGACCTTATTGAAATTAGTCCGGTTTCCTCACGATGTACATATATATACTTGAAGTTTATAAATTTCCTCTATTTTAAGTAACTTAATATTAAAGTAATTTAAGAGATATTATGTGTAATTGTCTGTAATTAAGGATTTATTGTATTAACTAATAAGGATATAAATAAACTTACTAGACTTATAAATAAGTATTGTGATCTCAGCTATACCTAGCGACAATAGTGCTTCGAATTCTATGAATTGTAATGCGGTGCCGTTCTAGAAGTTTTTTTAAAACATTGTATGCTGAGCGAAAATAAATTTTGATTACAAAAAAAAAAGAGATATAATGTTAATTAAATGTCGCTGATTTTAAGAACCTTATCTACAAATTGTAATTACTGCATGTTAAATTTTATTTAAAACCATATAAATTTTTTGTATACGTCAATACTTACAATATGCTATTAAAATGTATTGATTAGTGTAACATAATAATTATTATTTCAATATTAAAACACGCAATATAATTTTTCTACTCGTCGACTTTAATCTGTCAATTAGGACACCACAGACTAAACTAATATGTACGTGCTGACTTTTCAGTGTTGGATAGTCTTTGACACTTAGTCAACTATAATATTTCATTACACTTCACTTTAGTTAACTGAAAAAAATTCAAAAATAGAACTTCATACAAGTTCTATAGGTACTAATTTGCGATACCTGGCAATTTTTTTTGCACCTGAAACACACTTTTTAACCGTCGCCTCATATCTCAAGAAGGACGGTTATCAAGTCGTCTGTATGTTTTTTTTTTTTTTTATTATTTTTTATGTTTGTTCCTCGATATCTCCGTCGTTACTGGACCGATTTTGAAAATTTTTTTTTTGATTGAATGTATATGCATACAGATTGGTCCCATTTTTCTCAGAACCCAGTTCTGATGATGGGATCCTGGAGAAATCGAGGGAACTCCTCAAATCTGAAAGGCATACATATGGTGATTTTTGTGTTTTTAAAGGAACAGCATGCATTTAGGTACGGAACAGTCACATTTGGTGCAGTGGAACTGCTGATGATGGCCAGAACGGAACTCTTCAAATCTGAACGGCACGCTTATAGAGACTTTGGTATTTTTATACGAACAGCATGCACTTTCGTCCAGAACAGTGACATTTGGTGCAGTGGAATTTCTGATGATGGTCAGAACCGAACTCCTCAAATCTGAACGGCACGCTTATAGTGACTTTGGTATTTTTATAAGAACAGCATGCACTTTCGTCCAGAACAGTGACATTTGGTGCAGTGGAACTGCTGATGATGGCCAGAACCAAACTCCTCAAATCTGAACGGCACGCTTATAGTGACTTTGCCATTTTTATAAGAACAGCATGCACTTTCGTCCAGAACAGTGACATTTGGTGCAGTGGAATTTCTGATGATGGTCAGAACCGAACTCCTCAAATATGAACGGCACGCTTATAGTGACTTTGGTATTTTTATAAGAACAGCATGCACTTTCGTCCAGAACAGTGACATTTGGTGCAGTGGAACTGCTGATGATGGCCAGAACCAAACTCCTCAAACCTGAACGGCACACTCATAGTGACTTTGGTATTTTTGTAAGAAAAGCATGCATTTAAGTTCAGAACAGTGACATTTATTTAGTTATGTTTGTTAAGCATAAGTTTTGAAGTCAAAGTTTGTCAAGCTTCGATTTCTTATAATATAATCGGATTCATGAGGAATTGAGGAAACTCCTCAAACCTTAACGTTATACGTATATTCATTTGTGTTGCCATCTAATAATTAAAGCATTAAAAGCAGTTTTAAAAAATACTTACACATTTCTACATAATCCAACATTCGCAAGTAGCTTTCACCAGAACCCGAAAGGCGACGGTTTTTTTTTCTTAAAAATTATCTATATCTATCGCGTTATCCACCAATCAGAGACGGTTATTACAAAAAATTGGTTGCCAGGTAATTCGATGTCGATATAACGGTGAACGACGCTGTTAACATTAGTTTTAACTTGCATGATGATATTTTTTGTCCATTGATGATGAAGATGATGATTCATAGAAAAAGTAAGTAGTGTAACAGTGATATAATTAAACTTTTCACTCTCGTACCGTACTAATTAGACCGTTTTCACATTATCCGATCCGATATCGGATGTCGGATGGATTTCAATAGAAAAAATTCAAGATGGCGCCTGTAATGTATGGGATATCGGTCCGACATCCGATATCGGATCGGACAATGTGAAAACGCACTTAGGCCACTCAGCAAGCTTCGTGGCCTAGCCTTGTATTATATCTGATTGTATAAATAAATAAATATTATAGGACATTCTTACACAGATTGACTGAGCCCCACGGTAAGCTCAAGAAGGCTTGTGTTGCAGGTACTCAGACAACGATATATATATAATATATAAATACTTATATACATAGAAAACATCCATGACTCAGGAACAAATATCTGTGCTCATCACACAAATAAATGCCCTTACCGGGATTCGAACCCGGGACCGCGGCGTAGCAGGCAGGGTCACTAACGACTGTGCCAGACCGGTCGTCAAATACTGCCTTTAAAAACAATACCGTATAATTATTCTATATTAAAATCTTCACCATTATTATTCCCCTTTTAATTTTTACGCCAATTTCATACAAATTGCGTATAATAATTGAATATAACTGACGAAAGTCGAGAATATCGCGTGTTAAGCCACCATACTTATATTCTATAACCCCATTTTACTAAACGTAACAACCGACTCCCCTTTTCAAAGAACATATGACCTTTTAAAACTAGAATACACGTGTAAGCAACCGCTTTACGGTAAAAGGTCGCAACCGCCTGTCTTTTTCATAGCACATATGACGTTTTAAGGCATTATATTTTTTGTACTGTGTAGGTTTTAAATATGGATGCGGAAAAAGCGTCATATATATGTATACACGACTTTATTTCCTATTCTTTAAGGTTGTAGATACATGTTTTTGTCAGGTTGTCGGCAAATATGTTTTTTAATACTTTGACTGTTAGTGGTTTTATGAAATGACGTAACTGTTAGTACTTTTTATAGGAAAGTGAATGTTTTAAGATGTGTTTTAATAATAAGGTCAGTTTTGCTAATATCTTGGAGCCACGCATTGGGGGTTGAATAGTTTTGGTTGACCCCTTGTGTGAAGTGAGGTTAATGTGTTGTGTGCATACAACGTTCTAAATGTAGACTTATATTGACCGGGATATAGACCGTGATTACCTTTTTGATTTTTGTCGAGCTCCCGATATTTCGACGCAGTTGCATGCATCATGATCACGAAGATGCGCGAAGGAGGGTAGATCGCGCGCTGTCTATACAACTTTAACATCCACCCGCCTTCGTCAGTTTTCCGTGATCATGATGCATGCAACTGCGTCGAAATATCGGGAGCTCGACAAAAATCAAAAAGGTAATCACGGTCTATATCTCGGTCAATATAAGTCTAATGAAAATAACCGTGAATCATTCAAAACTCTTGTTCTAAATGTATTTTTCTGCTCTTTTTAACCCCCGACGCAAAAACGAAGGGGTGTTATAAGTTTGACGTGTCTGTCTGTCTGTCTGTTTGTCTGTCTGTGTGTGTGTCTGTCTGTGGCATCGTAGCTCCCGAACGGATGAACCGATTTAGATTTAGTTTTTTTTGTCTAGAAGCTGAGTAAGTCGGGAGTGTTCTTAGCCATGTTTCATGAAAATCGGTCCATTATGTCGCGGTCGGGGGTTTTTTCAAAATTTTAATTTTGTGGTTAGGATATTCTGCTCTTTTAGTTACATACCTTGTACAATTCGTATAGTAAGGTTAGTATGGAGATAGGTGTTTGACGTTAACCAACTACTATGGAGATAGGTGTTGACGAAACGTCTACCCTACATATTAAACTGTTTGCCTGTGGATATCAGGACGGTGGTGACGGGTTAAGAATTTCACCACCCCCTTTCTTCCTGCGGGTGTCGTAGAAGTCGACTATGGGATATGGGTTAAATTGTGGCGTAGGCGAGAGGCTGGCAACCTGTCACTGCAATGCCACAATTTTGATTTTTTTCAACTCCTTTTTACCAAGAGTGGCACTGAAACTTGAGTAGTTCATGTGTTCTGCCTACCCCTTTATGGGATACAGGCGTGATTATATGTATGTATGTATGTATCAGGACGGAAGCCAATTATAGAGCTAAATTCAAAAGAAGTCTGTTTAAGTTTTTAAATAATACTATCTAAATGTAATTTTAGTTTTCTTAGCGAAGAGACTCTGATCCCACCACAGTCAAACTGTGAAAATCGGTTTGTGGGGCATATGTTTTTGTCACAGGTTTTTGTTATAAATGTACCTACCTCTTGTGTTAATAAATAATATCAACGCAGGGCAGCTTGTGGCGAGCTGTTGGGGAACAGCGACCCCACGTACCCGAGTGCTCCTGGGGAGTTCTGTTACCCGTAAGGCGGGTGGGTGGGACAGTACTCTCTACCTCTGGCTTGCCTTGGCTGGCCATCCAGAGTGGAGTCGTCAGGGCTACATGCCCCAGGGGTGGAAGTAAAAATTTGCATAAGACGCGAGTTGGTACAGTGGCTTAACAGCCACTGGGCAGAAAGAGGTGTACACCTCTCGACACACTTGAGTTCTCACACCGGTGTTGCCCTTGAGCCATCTTGGATGTCGCTCTTTGTAGGGACCTAATCCCGACACGCTCTTGGCCGGTTTTTTAGTGCCAAGACTTCCTTGGCCGTTTATAACTCTTTAGTTTTAGTTACAAACAGCGTAGGCATAAAACTTACTGGCAAAACTAAATATAACTTTCGTCTTTCCAATCCTACTGTACCTATGATTGATTATGACAGATGGAAACTTTGCCCAACTGTGCCGACAGATGGTGCCACTTCCAAAACTATTATTTCGTTATTTTTAGAACCTTTTGTTACGTTGGTGGTTTACTTTTCTTCCTTACGACTAATTACCTACTACCTATATTACTTTAGAACTAATTAATTGCTAGTAGCTGCATCTGTAGGGTACATTATACGGCTACAATACAATACAATACAAATACTCTTTATTGCACACCTCAATACACGAAACAACATAGCAAGTATAAACAACAACTTAAGAGGTAAAACAAGAGGCGGTCTTGGTCTTGGCCTTGGCGGCTATTGTTGAACCAAAGATTTCCTTTGGTAGAATTGGTTCTTAGGGCCCAAAGATGTATTTAAGAAGTGGAGCTACCGTTATTTTTGATGTTAGTTTTTTGAGGTTTTGGTAGCTTCTGCTCTGGAGGAAAATAGGGCCTCAATCTACATAGAGGCGTTGACGTGTCTGTCGTGTCTTGTTTGTCTGTTTGTCTGTCTGTCCGTGTGTGTGCCTGTCTGTGGCATCGTAGCTCCCGAACGGATGAACCGATTTAGAATTAGATTTTTTTTTTGTCTGAAAGCTGAGTTCATCAGGAGTATTCTTAGTCATGTTTCATGAAAATCGGTTTACTATGTCGCGGTCGGGATTTTTTTCAAAATTTTATAGTTATAATCCTTTACCATACCACACCTCGGACACTGGCGATCAAATATACGAAAGAGACGCGTTCCTATCACACAGTCTGATGCTCGTGTAAGGGAACGCGTGACTTGTATGAGTGAGACATACATAGCAGGTCGACTGTTCGCGTTTTTAACAGACGGTAACTGTGAGGTAGCCGAGAGCAGGTGGGGGGCACTTTCAGCGGGGAGCGGGAGTGACCATACTGTACGATAGTACTCTTTATTATACTGTTACCATACTAACGCCAAAATGCCTCATCATCATCCTCCTGGGGTCCGTTTTGACAATTAATCCCAAGATATGGCCTAGACACTAGTTTTACGAAATCGAGTACCATCTGACCTTCCAACCCGAAGGATAACTAGGCCTTATTGCGATTAGTCCGGTTTCCTCACGATGTTTTCCTTCACCGGAAAGCGACTGGCAAATATGAAATGACATTTCGCAAATGATTTCAGAAAAACTCATTGGTAGGAGCCGAGGTTCGAACCCGCGACCTTCGGAATGAAAATCGCACGCTCTTACCGCTATGCCACCAGCGCCAAAACGCCTAAGAAGTGTAAATGTACATAATACCCACCCGGAACCTTTTTGGGATCGTCGTAAAAAAACTTCTCATTATATTTCGGTCACTGACAGCATTTTACATGTCACTTTAAGCTTTAAAATTCTTATTAGTATGAAAAAGCCGTTTAAGTAGCCGCATTAGCGCCATTTTGGCAATGTGTCCGAAATGACAGTCATACAAATTTGTGAGATATCCGAAGCTGGAGGTTTTTGACCATTCATTTTTAATATGACTTTAGTAATATAGTTGGCTTAAGGATAGATATACCTTACATTTATAGGAACAAGGTACAAATTGGAAGTAAATGGAGGTGTGTGATAGGACATATATATGTCAATAAGTTTTAATAAGGTTTAATCTTTAAGATTTTGTTTATACTGTACGACTACGATGCGATTAAGAGTTATTTTTCGAGTTCACACTTTGCGTGCGGCTTTCAATCCGGATGTCGCGGGTTCGAACCCCGGCTCCGAAGTACGAGTATCAGTTGAGAGTTTTTCGGAACTTATGTGCGAAATGTCATTTGATATTTGCCAGTCGGCTTTGGGTGAAGGAAAACATCGTGAGGAAACCGAACTAATCCCGATAAGGCTAAGTTACCCGTACGGGTTGGAAAGGGCGAAAGGGCAGTCGCTTTCGTAAAACTAGTGTCTACACAAAATCTTGGGTTAGTTGCCAAAGAATATTTAAACTATATGCCGCACATGTATTAATTCATAGGTCAAATCATTTATTAATAAAACCAGAGATTATGGATTTAGTAGATATATCCATCCCATACAAAAAAATGCGACCGCCTAAAAGCACGGCAAATGTAGATGGCGTTACTACAAATTTCTTGTTGCCTTGAGATCACTGTTAGATGGCGTTAAGTGTCACTTTCGAGACATAAATCTTTAAAAGAATATAATGAATTTTAGGACTCGTAACGCCATGCATGTACCATATTGAAAGTTAGTTAATATTTCGCCACCCTTACTATCGCTTAAATAGCTCAGTTATAGTAGCGTAAGCCGATGGACGCGGCCCTGACGTCGTGGGTTCGATCCTCGGCAGTGAAAATCTTTTTTTTTTCTTTGTTTTTAATCTTTTATACCCTTTTCAACCCTCTCTTTTTAAATATTGATTTTATTTAGTATTAGATTCACAACCCATTTCATTGAAATTTTGTTAGACACATGTAATGCAATAATTTTAAAAATTGTCTTTCAGTATTAGTATTGATTGAAGGTAACCTAAGGTTCAACATCGTACCCATCGTACCTACTAACAGCAATACTCTGTCTTAGCTAACCATCGCTAGACGTTATGCCCTAGTAATAAGGATTACAAATGTTCAGTGACAGTTGTCCAGTTGCATGTACCACATTGAAAGTTAGTCTAGATATATTAATATCGACAATTACAAACCGTCAACAGATGTTGCTTTATAATATAATTAATAAATAATGATTTTTTTTTTAGTGTAGGTGGATATTGTCGATTTTGGTTTCGCTCAGGAACCTTTGCGTATACGTTACAGACTAAGGTGTAAATTATTTACGCATTTTGTTATGAAAAACGATATAATATACGGCTTAAACAAAACGCGGAATATAAATACATAACAAAAATTGCCTTGTGTTGCTTAATTCCGTGATTCCGTGATTCAATATATGTATTTACAAAAGCTTTGCCGCCATCGACGTCTTAATCAGCTTTGACATAAGACTGAAAATCACTTAGACATTAGTCTTTGGAGTCATAATCTTTTTACAATGAATGAATGACAAGTCTAGCTAGGAGGTTTTCCACGAACACCAGAGTTTGCGCTATGTGGCTATATATGTCACTCTATATGCCTGGATAGGAGTAAAAGAGAAAGATGTCCGCAATGTGTTAACCCAGGTGACAGCAATAATAAGCCCTCAGTACTAGTACTGTCACTGGCTGTCATGGCCAACATACTGCGTTTCGATACTGGTAAAATATCGAAGTATCATTAATTATATTATTTTTGTATCTAGGTTATTAATGATATACGAATATCAAAATATCAAAATGATGATAATTGATGAATATCAAGACGATTTTTAGTTTAAAGCAAGAAGATAAAAATATTTTCAGAATTATGTACCTACTCTTTTTATATAACAAAACGCATCCATCTGTCCAGCGCCGTATAGCCATCATCTTCTATTTCTGAATTGATTTTTAATAATAATTTACTAAGGTCTAAATCAGTTTACGACCAAACTAGAGTTATGCGACGTTGCAGTCTGCAGTCTGGCAACGTTGCATTTTTAAGTAACAAAACATTTAATATTCATTCAATTTGTCGCGAAAAGTCTTCATGACATACTACTCATATTATACCTATAAGTTACCTAATTTCGTCACTCTGATTAAGTAGAAGTTTGGTGTGGCGGTCAAAGATACTGCTTTTTAGCTGCGATAACTTAAGCGTCAGAGGTTCGAATGTCGCCGGAGACCTGACTTTTTTGTGAATCTTTTTGTATTTTTTTAATACTTTGTGTTTGATTTATTTTTATTCATTATATTTGATGGGAAAATAAGTACTAATATTTAATATCTCAGGTTTGAAATGTTTTTACAGCCCGAACTACCAATATTCAATGTTTTATCAATCTGGACCAACACTTAGTATGGTAATGAAGAAACTTTTGAAAGAATTTGGTGAATAAAATTGGCCTATTAATATATTATTGTTTTATTCCCCATTAATATACAATATCTAAAAAATCCGTAAATCATTTTGACAACTTTTGTCTCATTCTGATCATAGTGCCGTTTGACTCTGTCGTGCTGATATTATGTAGTTGTTTGTGGTAAAACATTTTTATACTATTACTAAAAATGAAATAATCAGAAAGTAATACTTCTGTCTTAGTGCGTTTTCACATTATCCGATCCGATATCAGATGTAGGACCGATATCGATATCCCATATATTTAAGCCGCCATCTTTGATTTTCGCCTTTAAAATTCTTCCTTCATCCGATATCGCGGATAGGATAATGTGAAAACGCAATTAGAGTTGTAATATTTTACACGCGTAGCATATTTTGCTTTTCCTGGAATGTACGTTCAAGATAATTCAGAATTATCTTTAAAACTTATGCAAAAAAAATCAAAATACTTACACAAAATAAAAATAAAACTCAAAAAAACTGTTATCTTCACTAAACTTGTGTCTCTCCGCCGGGATTTGAACCAGTAATCTCTGGCTTGAAAGCAAACCAACTTCAACCGAGACCATAACGTGCCTTGACAATCGGCCCGAAATTCGCCATCATCTAGCTTTCACTAATGTGTCAGGCGTTTCGATGTTCCTGCTGAAATTAAGTAGATACTTAGGTTAGTAAGTTGCACCTGTCAAATGATTGAAGAGAAAAACGTGAGACGGATGTATGGGATGACAAGTTTGTACTGTATTGGCAAGGTGCAGGGTGCAAAGCGGGTGGAGGGGGTAACTAAAAGGATCACAGCGCTCACTACGGCCAAAATTGACATTCCTGTCGCTGACTTACGCTGTCAAATTCATATTGCAGTAAACATTTTCGAGATAAATTTAATATGGGCCTAATAAAATTTGTTATGGTGAATTGTAATAACACCAAGAAAAATAGCGACTAAATTCTAGCTATTTCCAAGACCGTGGTGGAAACGAAACCACCGTTTAAGCGGATAAGAGTCATCTAACCTCTGAAGTTTTATTTAAAGTGCATAACCATTTGATACAAGTATTGAATTGAATTTACGGTGAATTTGTAGTGCAAACTTTATTGGAGGTAGAAAAACCGATGTGGAAGCCAATCCCAGTTACGAGTATGTTCCAAAATCATTTGAGTTGTTTCCTCATGTCTGCTCCTGTGTACAAATCGAAACGGATTGACAAAAATGCGTAAATATCGAAGTTTCAATGGGATGAAGGAGCACGAAAACAAGTAAAGCAGAAGCAGGCCATCCACCAAAGGCTTATCACATTATAAATAAATTTCCTGAGAACTTATTTTATGATTACATATTTGATGTGATATGGTAAACCTCTAATATTTTCAAGTAAATGAAACAAGTATTTGTAATGTATATTATAATTAAAACTATTAAAAGTTATTATAGCTAGTTTCTTTTTATTTTACTATAAACCCTGTACCCTGTCCCTGAATGATATACAATAGTACCTACAGTTAGCCTATGAAAATGACATATCAACAATTTCAAAAGCCAATGATTTATTTATACTTTATTGCACATAAGTTCAAATGGTGGAATAATGTCTTCAATCTCTAGAAAATGCCCAGCTAGAACCAATTTCTTGCCTTTATTCATTGTCTCAGGTTGGAAAATGATTTCGTGAGTGATGGCACGAAACCCCGTTTTAGTCACCAGTTTGTTAATTTCTCACTGAAAACAGCAATTTTAATGTTATTGACGATAATGTTATAACCACAATCGTCCAAAATTATCTAATATAGTAAAATAACACAATATTCAATTAATTTTTTCACAATGTTTACTTCTCATTGTACACGGTTCCAATTTTTCGGCTTCGGTTATTATTCATTCAATATTCGACCATATGTGTATGTGCTAAACGTCTATTTTGTCAAATTGTTCAGGTAAATTTGAAACCTTAACCGCTTAGATACCAGTGATTATTGTTTTTTTGATAGATGGCGCTAAAAATTTGCTCTATTATCTGTAAACATAGGTTTAATTTGTTTCTAATGTTTTTTGGAACAGTTTTTATTACTATATGGCCAGAAAATTAGATCTTAACATGTAAATTTAAAAATTAGCCATGTTTCAAAATTTATTAAATTTAGATCAATGCCAAATGGCACTATGAGTGACATCTATCAATTTTGCTGGAATCAATGGAGTTTCGTTTTGACGGTCGCATTTTGTTGTACGGGACGCACTAGTCTGTATATATGTAGTTTGTGATAAAACACAGATTATAAAACAAATACACCTTAAATTAAACACAAACACACACAAATCAGTCCTAATATCTAAAATTTCCCTTATAAACTAAACTACAAAATAAAATCCCCCAAATCCGATCCCTGCGGAAGAGTGCCCATAATGCTGGCCACATTTCCCCGCTGGATGGCAATGCCAATCCTTTGTCCCAGGAATGAACAGGATGTACAGGATGTATGAATTAAATATAAGTAGTTGTAGGATGTGTATTATGCATGATAGTCATAAATGCTAGTTTTAGTTATACATAGTTATAGGAAACGCTGTATGAAAGTAGTTTTCTATATAAGTTTTTGCATGTCCTCTAGCTGGCTGAATACACTGCACTTTCCATTTATTTGATACCATCAACTTCAATCAATCAATCAATCAATCAAAACATTTATTCGTAATAAACTACACATTATGCATAAAATGGCTAAGAACTACAAAAGTATAAGGGATGGACAAGTTTATCACGAAATGGTCCCGTCTCAGCATAATGCCGACCCGGAGGACAGCGCTGATCTTCCGACGAGACCATTTGCGAGACACGAACGCAGCCGCGCGGTACGGCCCTACCGTAAGTTGAACGCGTCCTTACTGAAGGCAACTTGGTTGTATTCTTGCAAATAAACGATTTGATATTTGATATTTTGTACCCAGCCGGCATATAATGCTTCCAATTTTATCACTTATCTACGCGGACAAGACATCTGTCATGCTCTGGCAAGTACGTCAGTGTGAGAGTGACAGATGCCTTATCCACGTGGATAAGTGATAAAATTCGAAGCATAACCGGACGAAGACGACCGGTCTGGCGCAGTCGGTAGTGACCCTGCCTGCTACGCCGCGGTCCCGGGTTCGAATCCCGGTAAGGGCATTTATTTGTGTGATGAGCACTGATATTTGTTCCTGAGTCATGGATGTTTTCTATGTATATAAGTATATATATATATATATATATATATATATATATATATATATATATATATATATATATATATATATATATATATATATATATATATATATATATGTCGGATCGTGGGCGTATCATACCAGAACCGTTGTCAGGACCCGTTGTAGTTGTTTATGAGAGCTTTTCAATGAAATACCATGTCCATTTCACAGAATTTACTTCACAAAATCGATTACACATTAAATTACGTTATAGATTACATCCCGCCTATTATTTCGAGCAAACTGCCGGATTAGACCGAGAATCTCCAACAACGCCAGCACTCCTCAACCATTTCCACTGCAGATCGATTGACAGCCTCGATTCTTTTCGATTCTATTCTTTTAGACAGTAGCGTCCTCTGTGACGTTTTGGCAGAACTCAGTCGAATACCAGCCAGGTTGTGCAAAGCTGTAAAACCCTTGTTTGCTCTATTTGTCAAATATAGCGTCATAAAACGTATCATAAACCACATTTTAGTCATTCTCCGACATATATTATATATATCATTGCCTGAGTACCCACAACACAAGCCTTCTTGAGCTTACCGTGGGCCTCAGTCAATCTGTGTAAGAATGTCCTATAATATTTATTTATTTATAACACGCCAGCAGGCTCTTATGAGCAGCGGCTAACGTCGGGGTAGCGCAAGAAGGATGAGTTTGTCCGTCTTAAGTTACCTAAATATATTTACCTCTACATATGTCTGTCCATGCCTAAAGGGACAAATTATGTTCTTATGGTAAGCGTCACTGTACCTTTTGCTTCATAACGTCACATTTCAGTAATGGCCTCCAAGGGTCAAAGTTAATTTACCGACAGAAATTGTTTACGAGAAACTTTTATTAGAGCAATTAGGAAGCTAGCCAAAAGCTGTTGATAACGTTCCGTGACCAAAGACTGTATTAAAACCGAAATAAATTACACATGAAAGAAAAAGTGTCCAAGGCCTCCAGTGCCTGAGGCTGGAATCGAACCAGCGTACTCTGCAATCGCGGCAGATGCCTGTTTCAGATCGGTCACCCAGGTCACAGCTGCTGAGGTCGAGAGCCTATTGTTCTTTCATTTATGAATGAATGAATGAATTACTTTATTGCGATAAACATTTATTTAGTCTAGCTCGTAGTAATCCCGGTAAAGACATCTATTATTTGTGTGATGAGCACAGATATTTGTTCCTGAGTCACGGATGTTTCCCATGTAGGTATATTTTTAACCGTCGCCTCATATCTCAAGAAGGACGGTTATCAAGTCGTCTGTATGTTTTTTTTTTTATTTTTTATGTTTGTTCCTCGATATCTCCGTCGTTCCTGGACCGATTTTGAAAAATTTTTTTTTGATTGAATGTATATACATACAGATTGGTCCCATTTTTCTCAGAACCCAGTTCTGATGATGGGATCCTGGAGAAATCGAGGGAACTCCTCAAATCAGAAAGGCATACATATGGTGATTTTTGTGTTAATAAAGGAACAGCATGCATTTAGGTACGGAACAGTGACATTTGGTGCAGTGGAACTACTGATGATGGCCAGAACGGAACTCTTCAAATCTGAACGGCACGCTTATAGTGACTTGGGTATTTTTATACGAACAGCATGCACTTTCGTACAGAACAGTGACATTTGGTGCAGTGGAATTTCTGATGATGGTCAGAACCGAACTCCTCAAATCTGAACGGCACGCTTATAGTGACTTTGGTATTTTTATAAGAACAGCATGCACTTTCGTCCAGAACAGTGACATTTGGTGCAGTGGAACTGCTGATGATGGCCAGAACCAAACTCCTCAAATCTGAACGGCACGCTTATAGTGACTTTGCCATTTTTATAAGAACAGCATGCACTTTCATCCAGAACAGTGACATTTGGTGCAGTGGAATTTCTGATGATGGTCAGAACCGAACTCCTCAAATCTGAACGGCATACTTATAGTGACTTTGGTATTTTTATAAGAACAGCATGCACTTTCGTCCAGAACAGTGACATTTGGTGCAGTGGAACTGCTGATGATGGCCAGAACCAAACTCCTCAAACCTGAACGGCACACTCATAGTGACTTTGGTATTTTTGTAAGAAAAGCATGCATTTAAGTTCAGAACAGTGACATTTATTTAGTTATGTTTGTTAAGCATATGTTTTGAAGTCAAAGTTTGTCAAGCTTCGATTTCTTATAATATAATCGGATTCATGAGGAATTGAGGAAACTCCTCAAACCTTAACGTTATACGTATATTCATTTGTGTTTCCATCTAATAATTAAAGCATTAAAAGCAGTTTTAAAAAATACTTACACATTTCTACATAATCCAACATTCGCAAGTAGCTTTCACCAGAACCCGAAAGGCGACGGTTTTTTTTTTCTTAAAAATTATTTTTTATATGTCGGAGAATGACCAAAATGTGGTTTGAGATACGTTTTATGACGCTATATTTGACAAATAGAGCAAACAAGGGTTTTACAACTTTGTACAACCTGGCTGGTATTCGACTGAGTTCTGCCAAAACGTCAGAGGGGACGCTACTGTCTAAACATATCTTTGTCTGGGTACCAACAACACAAGCCTTCTTGAGCTTACCGTGGGACTTAGTCAGTCAATTAGAATGTCCTATAATATTTATGAGAATTTTGAATGATTCGTGATTATTTTCATGAAACTTATTTTGACCGGGATATCTATAGACCGTGATTACCTTTTTGATTTTTGTCAAGTTTTCATCAAGATCACGGAAAACTGAAGAAGGCGGGTAGATGTCAAAGTTGTGTAGGCAGCGCGCGATCTACCCTCCTCCATTTTTAAAGTGTTTTAGATTTTCATTTTGATTTTTAAAGTTTTGAATATAATAAAGTAATAAAATTATGGTATATGGTATATTGGTTAAAATAGTGACGTAGGCGAGAGGCTGGCAACCTGTCACTGCAATGTCACATTTTCGATTTCTTTCAACCCCTTTTTGCCAAGAGTGGCACTGAAACTTGAGTAGTTTCATGTGCTCTGCTTACCCCTTATGCGTATGTATGTATGTAAAATTATTCTGTCAACTGTTATAGGTCGCAACGTATAAAATTTTTATTTTTCAATGTATAAAATTCAAAGCATTAAAAGCAATTACATATTACATATAATTAGATTAAAGTGTGGTAAAATGCATAAGGACTTGGGTTCCATTCCAAGTCATAAAAATATAATACCTACATGAATTGATAATATGACACATTAACACCGCAGGTTGTCCATATATTGTCCTATCACTGTAAATAATATATGCAAAAATCTTCATGGTTTAAAATAATATTAAGAAAGGAAAACCGCCGTTTTTGGGTTCTGGTGAAAGGTACTTGCGAATATATTGATTTAAACTAACACGATCTTCACTCATATTATTAAATTAAAACGGGACTTAATCGCGTAAAACTTACGTTTTATATTTAACCCGACGTTTCGGACATGACATTACGTCCGTGGTCACGGGTAGACTGGCTGGGAGTTGTATCAACATCTTCTAGCTGTACGAGTTTTTCGAACTACCCGCACTTGATTGTCATCAGTCACTTAGTACTTGCGAATGTTGGATATGTAGAAATATGTAGTAGATAATTTTTAAAACTGCTTTTAATACCTATAAATCTTTGATTATTTGATATCGTTAAGGTTTGACGAGTTTTCTCAATTCCTCATGAATCCGATATCCGATTACATATAAGAAATCGAGCTTGACAAAATTTGACCTGAAAAATCAATATGTATAAGCATAGCAAAGAGAACAAATGTCCTAACAAATAAATGTCACTATTCTAAACTTAAATGCATGCTGTTATTATAAAAATACGAAAGTCACTATAAGTGTGCCGTTTAGATTTGAGGAATTCCGACGCAGTTGCATGCATCATGATCACGGAAAACTGACGAAGGCGGGTGGATGTTAAAGTTGCATAGACAGCGCGCGATCTACCCTCCTTCGCGCGCGTCGGCTGCGTTCACTTTCAGACAAAAATCACGACAAAAATCAAAAAGGTAATCACGGTCTATATCCCGGTCAATATAAGTCTAATGAAAATAACCGTGAATCATTCAAAACTCTTATTGAGGAATTCCGTTCTGATCTTCATCAGCAGTTCCACTGCATCAAATGTCACTGTTCTCGACGTAAGTGCATGCTATTCTTATAAAAATACCAAAGTCATTATAAGTGTGCCGTTCAGATTTGAGGAGTTCCATTCTGACAATCATCAGCAGTTCCACTGCACCAAATGTCACTGTTCCGTACGTAAATACATGATGTTCTTATAAAAACACAAAAATCACCATATGTATGCCTTTCAGTGCCTACATTTTGCCGTGAAAGACGGACAAACAAACAGACACACACACTTTCCCATTTATAATATTAGTATGGATTACATTTCAAACCATTATCCGTGTACAAAACAACCCTTCAGAATCTCACCTCAACTTTTTCAAAACTACAAGTTGTACTCGTAAACCCCTTTTGACAAGACTGACAGATTAATCTCAGTTAAATCATTAATCCAACCCTGCAGATGTCCAGTCAACCCTCTGTGCTTTATACAGTACGTAGGGTTGTGTCGGGTTAGGGTTACAGTGACAGCGGGGATGGTAACGTAGCGATAAACGGTGTTGAGCTGTTTTAATTCTGTATTAAAGTTTAGTCAACGCTGTGTACTTTTTATAGTACTTAGGGTTGGGTTGTGGTTAGAGTGGTAGCGGTAGCGGGTAGCGGTAGGTGTAAGTAATTCTCTATTGAAGTCCAGTCAACGTGTCAACCTTCTGTATAATAAAGAGACAGTATAATAAAGAGTACTATCGTAGGATCCTGACAACACTTAGAAGAAGACAAACATAACAAAGAGTTAGTTGACGTCATTGACAATAAAAGACAGTGTTGCAAGGTGGTAAAATAAGCGAAGTAATGTACAGCTATAATAATATTGGGCGCGATTATTGCATGAATTGAAATATGCATATCCTTCCGTCACCAGCACACCGCACCCTCGTTGAGCTCTGGCAGCCTTACTCACCGGCAGGAACACAACACTATGAGTAGGGTCTAGTGCTATTTGGCTGCGGTCTTCTGTAAGGCGGAGGTACTTCCCCAGTCGGGCTCTGCTCTAGATTCGAGCGAGATGATATCCGCTGTTCTGTGCCCTACCACACAAAGCTTGCAAAGTTCCCAAAAATACTTTGTCACAATCCTCCCCTGTCACAATTAACCTCGGTCTCCCCAACTACTTTTTGCATGGGTTCTTAAGACTAAAATCTTGGTTGGGTTAATGTTTATTAAGTATCCATACTAATATTTTAAATGGGAAAGTGTGTGTGTCTGTTTGTCCGTCTTTCACGGCAAAACGGAGAAACGTATTCATGTGATTTTTTAAGTGGAGATAGTTGAAGGGATGGAGAGTGGCATAGGCTACTTTTTGTCTCTTTCTAACGCGAGCGAAGCCGCGGGCAAAAGCTAGTTCAAAATGAACGATATATAACATTATCTTGCTTCCCTAACCAAAGACTAGTAAAATAATAGTTTTACTGTTCCGCTTTCAAATGACCACAGCCTTACCGTGATGGATAGCGTAATAAAATTTCAATTTAAATATTATTTTTGTGTTTGTTTATCGTCGGACCGCCGCTTATTTTAATAATATTAATTATTTCACCGCACCCATATTGGTTTTCACTGTTTGGTATTTTACACTATTACAAAAGAGCGTAAGTTAAAGCCTGGCGAGAAAAATATATGACTATTGACAAGAGGGCGCTATTGTTCATGTACCTATGCGGTAACAGTTACGTTTAGTATGAAGAAAATAGTTAAAGAGATATCCCAGCGCCTCGTGGATGCCTCAGGTGACCAGAGAGCTGGCAGCTACTTCGGCCAGAGGTTAAGTCTGGCCATCCAAAGAGGTAACGCTGCCAGCCTTGGGGAGCATTTTTTATTTATAAGTTAATTTTAAGTTTGTACATAGTTTAGTTTAGTTAATGGTGTTTCGGGTGTCCATGGGCGGCGGTGATCGCTTACCATCAGGCGACCTGTCTGCTCGTTTGCCTCCTATCCCATAAAAAAAAAATGTATTTTCTTTAGTGTATATTTGTTTTTTGTTTTTATATTTCATTTTGTTTCGTTAAAGAAAATAGTTGTAATGAAATTTCGCTTAAATGGGACTGGGCCGGCCACGTCTATCGCATGCATTCGGATAGGTGGGCTAACATAGCCACCAAGTGTTGTGTTCCTGTCGGTGAGTAAGGCTGCCAGAGCTCAACGAGGGTGCGGTGTGCTGATGACGGGAGGACTTACGGAACTAACTTGTTCCGTTTATTGTCCTTTGAGTCGTCGGCAACCCGAACCCTCCTTGGAACTTGTACACTCCTTTTTGCTGTGTACTTAACACAGCAAAAGGGAATGTACAAGTTTCTAATGGGGTGGCAACGCGCATGTGACACTGTTTGAGTTGCAGGCGTCCATAGGTTACGGTGACCGCTTTACATCAGGCGGGCCGTATACTTGTTGCCACCGACGTAGTATAAAAAAAAAAAAGTGGATGCCGACGTAGAAGCGTGGCAGGCATATATCGACGCATCGTTATATGATGCATGCAACTGCATCGAAATATCGGGAGCTCGACAAAAATCAAAAAGGTAATCACGGTCTATATCCCGGTCAATATAAGTCAGGTGTATATGTTTTCAAACATCGGCAACGCATAAGTAGCTCCCCTGATATTGTTTATATGGCCGATTCTCAGAGATGACGTTCGGTGCCTGATTTCGGTGCTGATTTTTATTTACTACTTTTTTTGATATATCAGTCTATTTACTAAAATCTAGCCTAAATATAAAAAATATTGGTGGTGGAGGCCTCCATTAGAACCTTGTAGTTTGTAAGAAATCTGACATTTTAAAATCACCGAAATTATGTATGGGCACTGTAATCAATTTGCACCACCGAATTAAATTTTTTTCATATATGGGCGGGGTCCATGGGCGGCGCTAACTGCTTCCCATCAGGCGGCTTGTGTGCTCGTTTGCTGCCTATATCATTAAAAAAGAAATTTAAAACACTTTAAAACAGCCCATCAGCGGGATGGCTTAACACCGCAAAATGGGGTCCAGCGTGAGATCACAGAGGTCATTAACCTCTTTAAGGTATTAAATAATACCTAAACATGGCACTAACCGCGCAGAATATGAGAACAACACCATACGCGTCAGGGTTGGCACAACAAAGTTTTAATTTAAGAGGATACGGTAGCGAAAATGCAAAAATAGAAAGGAGCGCCCCTTTCAACTTGGGAATTTTAGTTAAATATACAACTGTTATTAACTAGATTTATCGAAAAAAAAATGTCCATTAAGAACAACTCAGTCAAAAGATATTTCAAAAAAATCTTTAAAATCAAGGTTCCGCTCTCGACTCTTTCCTCCTTCAAAACTTAATCAATCGGAACAAAATTTGAGAATCTGAATAACAATGAAATAATCTATGTCGGACCGTTTAGCTTTTTCGGTTAATTGTTACCAATCTTGAGTATCACACCTTTTTTGCGCAACAATGAAAAAGGCCGTTTTTGGTAATTTTTGAATGGCTCTAGAGTCTTTAAAAAGCAGAATGTCAAAAAAATCAAAACGGTCCGACACAGATAAAAATAATAACAATCTGTGTTGAAAAAATCATTGCTCTATCTTCAAAAACCAGGGAGGAAACAGTCGAGAGCGTTTGTATGGAGAATTGACCCCTACCGTATCGTCTTAATTTCTAAATAGTACATTACGATACAAGTGCGTAAAAAAGCAAGTTCGAGGGCGATAGATGAAAACACGACCGAAGGGAGTTTAATCGACACGAGTTACGAATTTCCTTTTCGCACGTGTATCGTACGACGTTTTTCAGTACAGATGGCCCTCCGAAGTTTCGAACTGACAAGAAATGAACCGTTTCTCGCACTAGTGTGTAAAACAAGCCGTCAAGTAGTGTGTCAAATCTGTTTTCTGCGCCTTTTGTACTGTATGCCTACCATCTACAATTCTCCTTCAATTGCTCAAAGGTTAACTGGAAGAGATCCCTTAAAGGGATAAGTTCGCCTTTGTATTAGTGATAAAGCTCTTTTTTAACCCCCGACGCAAAAACGACGGGGTGTTATAAGTTTGACGTGTCTGTCTGTCGGTCTGTCTGTTTGTCTGTCTGTCTGTGTGTGTGTGTCTGTCTGTGGCATCGTTGCTCCCGAACGGATGAACCGATTTAGATTTAGTTTTTTTTTTGTCTGAAAGCTGAGTTAGTCGGGAGTGTTCTTACCCATGTTTCATGAAAATCGGTCTACTATGTCACGGTCGGGGGTTTTTTCAAAATTTTAATTGTGTGTTGTATTATTTTTTGGTACAATGAAGTATTTTATTATTACTACTAGTACTACAAGCACCATCTGTACTGAAAAAAAAAATGTTTTTTCTTCTATTTATTGGGGTAAACAAACACAGCCACTAAAAAAATAGTACATTACATCAGAGGCCGGGAAAATGAGGATTTCCGGCCAAGTGGGTATATACGGCAGAGCGAGCGTGCGAGCGAGGCCGGATAGGGATACGAGGCCGGGAATCCGTTTTCACGCCGAGGCATGTATAGTGCTTTTCTCAAACATACAATGAAATAAAAAAAAAATGCTCTAAAGGACAATATTTTATAAAAAAAAGTTACTTTGCAGGCCTAGGCCTAAAAAATAATATGAAATCCCTTTACAGTTCTCTCGAGTTGTTGCGCCCAAAAAGCGATACTTCCCAGCCCATTATAAGGAACGTAAAGACAATATTTCATTGCATGTTTGAGAAATAATTATTATCTAAGAGTTGCCAACCCTGAGTGGCTGCGGTACCGGTGTAGGGCTTGTACCGCACTTGTTTTATTCTCATGAATATTATTTTTTTGAACCCGCTTCTTATCTCCGTGCTTTTTGCTTTTTCTTTAATAAAACGGTAGAGCGCTACATTCTTCAACTTTTGTCTTCATGTGAGCGAAAAGTTGGGTTTAAAAATAACAATATCTAGGCGACCGAGCTTCGCTCGGTTCTATTTTAATATATCACGTCTTTAGATAAAAAAAAACTTATAAATACAAAAACAAAAAAAAAGACAAAAAACAAAAACTTAATTTCTTGCTGGGATTCGAAACCCTGACACCTACGATCTATCTGCGTACATTAGACCGACCTCGTACGACTGAGCTAAGCGGAATCGATGCGCGCGCGGCGAAATTAACGACCATATTTTACGTTTACAAACGCGAAGGAAAAACTCATGAAAACTCGAAAATTCGCGTTTTCCGGGATCTAAGGCTACGCTAGATCGATTTTTCACCCCCGAAAACCCCCACATAACAAATTTCAACGAAATCGTTAGAGCGGTTTCCGAGATCGCCGGTATATATAAATAAATAAATAAATAAATATACAAGAATTGCTCGTTTAAAAGTATAAGATACATACATACATACAATCACGCCTGTATCCCATAAAGGGATAGGCAAAGCACATGAAACTACTAAAGCTTCAGGGCCACTCTTGGCAAATAAGGGGTTAAAAGAAAACGAAACTAAAAATAAATTCATTTTATACTACGTCGGTGGCAAACAAGCATACGGCCCGCCTGATGTAAAGCGGTCACCGTAACCTATGGACGCCTGCAACTCAAACAGTGTCATATGCGCGTTGCCACCTCATTACAAACTTGTACACTCCCTTTTGCTGTGTTAAGTACACAGCAAAAAGGAGTGTACAAGTTCTAAGGAGGGTTCGGGTTGCCAACGACGCAAAGGACAATAGACGGAACAAGTTAGTTCCGTAAGTCCTCCCGTCATCAGCACACCACACCCTCCTTTAGCTCTGGCAGCCTTACTCACCGGCAGGAACACAACACTATGAGTAGGGTCTAGTGCTATTTGGCTGCGGCTATTTGGATTCATTCTTGGCACAAGCTTTTATCGCCGACTGTACCTTTCTTTCGACAGTCATCTAGGTACTGCTCTCCGAGACGTTTCTAAAAACCCCTTACTCGATGGGGATACGCCCTGTCATAACAGAGTTCCTATGACCACCGTTCTGCTCTATCATCAGATCAGCTCCATGATACCATAATATTGCATTGTCACGTGATTTACATATGTGTGCAAAATTTCAGCTCAATCGGAAACCGGGAAGTGGGTCAAATTTAGCTTCTACGTTTTGACGCACACTAATACATACTAACAAGGCAAGTTGAATAAAAGCTTGTAATATCTCAGAAATAACGTGACTTATGCTGCCAAAAACATGGTTATTTTGAACGACAAAAAAATAACTACTTTATTTTAATACAAATGCCAGTTTTGGGCATCAAGTTAAAATTTACTTTGCACAAGGGTGCAAAGTAAATTATATTCACAAGGGTGAATATAATGCAATTTTGCTGTTTGTTTTCGAAGAACAAAGTAAGCCTTTATCAGTTGGTGTGTTGAAAAGAATACCACAAAGTAACGCCGATTCCATCGATTCATTTCAGAATAGGTTTGAAGTCCAACATGACACTGGCAACAATCAAATAATGAGGTCAAAATGCTGCTAAGTTAGCTTGGTATGGTCACACCGCGGAAAACGGATTATAGATTGAAAACTATCTCGTGTATTTTTCGAAAACTTTACGCTTAGTAGTTTCGGTCATAAGGGGGGGAATAGTCATTTTTTGCCTGTTATCTTCAATTACTTGAAAATTACTTTACTAAAAATTATTACAAAAATATTTTTGAAATACTTATAAAAAGCTTTTTCATATGATATGTAACACAATATGGTCCTAGAAACTTTGATTTTTAATTTTCACTTTTACCCCCCAAAAGTGGCCCCTATTAATTGAATTTTCTTAATTTAAATTACATGTCCGTCTTTGGATCACAGGTTTACATGTGTGCCAAATTTCAAGTTAATCGGTTCGGTAGTTTCCGCGAAAATTGGCTGTGACA
Source organism: Leguminivora glycinivorella (assembly GCF_023078275.1). NCBI lineage: Eukaryota > Metazoa > Arthropoda > Insecta > Lepidoptera > Tortricidae > Leguminivora > Leguminivora glycinivorella. The sequence goes on from NC_062994.1 coordinate 1,796,885, forward strand.
TGGACAGGCACACGAGTGATCCTATAAGGGTTCCGTTTTTTTGTTTAAATGACAATACACCTAATACAACACTCGTTAAGCTCAGGAGTTAAGGATTCATATAGGAGGTGCAAGCACAAATTGCTCGCCCTTAGAGTTGGTCAAAGGCGCCTAGCCTTCAGAGATAACATACACTAGAGAAATTTCGACGGGTACCTCGGCGGTCGGGGTGGTGTAGCGGTTTATCACGTCAGCCGCGTTAGCTGGAGACCCGGGTTCGATTCCCGGCTTCGCCACCAGTGGGCTTGATCGCTTTTTCTTTAGTGTATGGTATCTATTTCAATTTAAGAGCTGGCGACTTCCTCGCTCAACGTATCAGCATTGCGATACAGCGAGGAAATGTCGCCAGTATCCTTGGTACAATGCCTCAAGGGCCTATTTTAGACATTAGCTAGCTTTTAAGTTTAGTCTTAGTTTCTTATATAATTATGTAAATATTTTCAATTTATAATTTATATATAGTAGTGTTACTACTTAAAAAAAAAAAAAAAAACAAATAAAAAAATATTTAATAAAATAATTTGATCTGTTCCCTACATCGACTCGTTAAGCTCTTTGTTCGAAATATCATGACTAGCGAGAATGTAAATAATTAAACTGAGCGAGTGTGGACGAAATTATTAAATACTTTCATAACACAACAGGGTGTGGCATAAATCACAGGGAAGTTTGTTTTCATTACACCCGCACTATAAAAGCTCGGCCACACGTGCGCGTTTTGATATCGTAGGCGGAGCGGTAGCGGAACGCAACGATAGCGGTGCGCCGGACGAACGCTGGCGTTGCGCCCAGCGGACGCCGGAACGAGCGCGGAATGCGCGCGGATTGCGAACGTTCCGCCGGCGTACCGCTATTATTGCGCTCAGCTAACGCTCCGCTCACGCTACGCTATCAAAACGCTTTATGTGTGGCGGAGGCTTTAATGTGCTATTGCACGCAGGCGGAGCGCGAGTTATAGAAAAACCGTTCTCCCAAGGGAATAATGAAATGTACAAGACATTACCGTACTTAACTTTTTTACATCTATTTACATATTTTTTACATTGCAAGTCTGATGAAAAACATTGTGTGTAACTCGGGGAGTATGAATATTACTAACTTGAGTCTTTAAATTGCTCCGGCAAGCTGTCGCGATTTAACTTACTCTCGTTAGTAATGTTCAACTTCCTCCCCTTGTTGCACAATGTACTATTATTTATTTACTGAACATAATATTTAACAAACTTTAAAATACCTATAGCTTTTTCCCGCGGCTTCGCTCGCGTTAGAAAGAGACAAAAAGTAGCCTATGTCACTCTCCATCCCTCCAACTATCTCCACAAAAAATCACGTCAATTCGTAGCTCCGTTTTGCCGTGAAAGATGGACAAACAAACAGACACACACTTTCCCATTTATAATATTAATATGGATTAAACTAAATAAATCTAAACACGGCCCCTTCGGCATAGTACCGAAGACGCTGGCAGCATTTCCTCGCTGAATTGTCAAGCTAAGAAAATATTGTGAAATAAACGTGAAAGCATAAAACCGGAAAGTACAATGGAAACACTCTTTCATAAGGGGTAAAATCACATAAAGACCAACCTAACCTACCTTATACAGGGTGGCCCAAAATTACGTTGACAAAAAATAGGGAAATGTTGAAAAATAAATAAATATCGAAGTTACCGAAAATATTTTTTGGGCCTATATATATATTCTATATTTTTACATACACCATGGATATTTCAACAGCATTCATGTCCATTCCGCAAGGTTTGCAATGTAGACCAATTGTGTAAAGACATTTTTCCCAGACTCATAAGCTCGATACGTTTCAGCCTACTTAAGTAAATTCACCCAACTTAAAACTATAAATTATAGTTTGTAATTAATCTTAAAACTCTAGCCTGTTTACTGATTACAACAATTAAGATATTTTACAAGCTATACTTGCAATAAATTAGACGAATGTCATACTAGAGGTGCAGCGGCATATCGTTAATTTTTTGTTCTTATATTTGCGTTAGTACTTGAAAGCAAAGGGAGGATATTTTGAAGAAGATTCGATTTTTTTGGTCAAAAATTATTAAGGTTTCACATTTTCATTTGCAGGACAATCATTCGTGTAAGGACAGAAAAATAATTATACAAACGTTTGTCAACGTATTTTTGGGCCACCCTGTAAAAGCTTTTTACATTTTGCTACAACACACCACACTGTAGCTCTTATACTTATAGATATAAGGGCGAGAATGGGGTGAGGATGTTCGCTATTGTTGTAAATTTTGACAGTTTTGTTGTAAAAAGTTTAGGATAGATTAGTTTTTAATGACCATGTGGGGTCTCTAAAGGGTAATTTGTATGTAATAATTTTTGCAAGTAGAAGCGCTGGTAGCTTAGCGGTAACTACGTGCGACTTTCGTTCCGGAGGTCGCGGGTTCGAACCCCGGCTCGCACCGATGAGTTTTTCCGAACTTACGTGCGAAATGTCATATGATATTTGCCAGTCGCGTTTCGGTGAAGGAAAACATCGTGAGGAAACCGGACTAATTCCAATAAGGTCTAGTTTACCCTTCGGGTTGGAAAGTCAGATGGCAGTCGCTTTCGTAAAAACTAGTGCCTGCGCCAAATCTTGAGATTAGTTGTAAAAACGGACCCCAGGCTCCCATGAGTCGTGGCAAATGCCGGGATAACGCATGACGGATGATGACAATGACATTTGGACTGTCATCATGCCGCTCATCATGATGGAGCAGCAGCCAGTTTCTTTTTTTGCGAGTTTCTTGCCGGTCCTATAGTGGATACCCCCCTCCAACTGAGGGGGGACTGAAATCTTCTCGAGGCTGAGGCGTAGGGTTAGAGCCGGCGTAGCTTTATTTGACGTTCATATGCGCATTGTGATATGCCTACTTGGAAAATAAATATTTCATTTCATTTCAGCTTTGGTGCCTGTGTGGTGACGGGTTAAGAATTTCACCACCCCCTTTCTTCCCGTGTGTCGTAGAAGGCGACTATGGGATATGGGTTAAATTGTGGCGTAGGCGAGAGGCTGGCAACCTGTCACTGCAATGTCACAGTTTCGTTTTCTTTCAACCCCTTATTTGCCAAGAGTGGCACTGAAACTTTAGTAGTTTCATGTGTTCTGCCTACCCCTATATGGGATATAGGCGTGATTGTATGTATGTATGTATGTTCAGCTTTGGACCCATAATGAATGTCCTCAAAAGTCACTGTGCAAAGTTTCAACGGTCTTTTTATTTCACCCTATGTAATTATGAAATACCAAAAACCAAACATTTGTTTTATACTACGTCGGTGACAAACAAGCATACGGCCCGCCTGATGTAAAGCGGACACCGTAACCTATGGACGCCTGCAACTCAAACAGTGTCACATGCGCGTTACCACCCCATTAGAAACTTGTACATTCCCTTTTGCTGTGTTAAGTACACAGCAAAAAGGAGTGTACAAGTTCTAAGGAGGGTTCGGGTTGCCGACGACTCAAAGGACAATAGACGGAACAAGTAGGACGGAGTTTTTACGAAGATGGCAAATCGCAATAAATGTCAAGTGTAGCTGATGGTAAGCAAACACCACAGTCCATGAAACCCAGCTGTTACGCCCGCTCTGACCCTTTTGACCACAATGTAAGCGTTCCCAACATAAGGCCCCCTTTAAACGACAATAATGTAACATTTGCGTGCCTAATGGTTGCCAAGCATAAATGCTACTTAGTATAGGGAATGTTGGGGAGAAGTGGAATGTAGGGAGGGATTATACATCTTTAAAAGATACGAAATTGGGGAAGTATGGACAAGAGGAATCGATGAAACATAAAGTTGGCTAAAAATTTCATCAACTAAGTACTTCAATTAGGGGCTATATATTTTTTATTGAATAGTAGGGTACATAATCATAATCATAATCATTTATTTCTGAGAGTATACACAGAATTTATACAGAATACATACAGAATATATACAGATATCTCCCGCGTGGTGACAGGTAAAGAAATTCATCACCCCCTTTCTTCCCGTCACGTGGGTGTCGTAGAAGTCGACTGTGGGGCATGAGTTACATAAATTGTGGCGCAGGCGATCGAGAGACTGGCAACCTGTCGCTGCAATGACACAATTCCAACCCCATATTTGCCAAGAGTGGCACTGAAACCTGAGTAGTGTCATGTGCTCTGCCTAGGCTTGTGTAGTACATGAACAAATAGTACAAAAGACACGATTCCCTGCACTGGTACTAGACCGAACTACTCCCAAATGATTCTGCTCTCTAGTACATTTAGTACACTCACAGACGTGCAACAGAATGGGAGCGAAAGGAGCAATGAGCGTGACAATGACAGCAAAGCGATCCGTGTGATCCGACCGCAACCAAACTAGAACCAACTGACTCGGACCGAGAGCACGCGAACATAGCCGATGCCACCATATGCATAATTTGTCTCTCGCTCTCTCGGTGTACTACTGTACTAAATGTCCTAAAAGAACGCACTAGTACACTTCGAAGATCGTAGTACTAGTTGGGAGCGATCTTTTCAGTGAACGAGCACGCACAACTCTAGCTCTGCCTATCCCTTTATGGGATATATAGGTTACACTGAGTACTGTCCCCGATGGTCCACCTTGCCCGAGCTTCCTCTACTTTGTTGAAATTATACATTATTGCACAATATTATAAGGTGTAGGTTTAAGTGTTTAATAAACTGATACGATCTGTTTTAATGCCTTTTTATAAACTATTTAAGTATTTACCCGCCCTTGCTTTGCTCGACATAACATGAAATACAGAATAGGTACCATGTGAGATTTACATATCGTCACTACTTTTAAAAAAACTTGTATCTTCATCTGTCAATGAAAAGAAAATTGTAGTAAGTATATATGTATGGAATGCATATAGACTTACTGCGTTTTAACTTTGAGGAGCAGCGTGAGATACGAGATTTTTTAAAAGTAGTGACGATATTTTAGTACATTACAATACAAGTGTGAAAAAGAGGAAATTTGAAAACATAGGCGATGTATTAAAACACGAATTTTAAACAATACCTTTGGTCGTCTCTTTGACCCCCGCCGCAAAAACGTCGGGGTGTTATCAGTTTGACGTGACTGTCTGTCTGTTTGTATGTCTGTCTGTCTGTCTGTCGGTTTGTGTGTGTGTCTGTCTATAGCATCGTAGCTTCCGAAAAGAAGAACCGATTTAGATTTAGTTTTTTTTATTTCAAAGCTGAATTAGTCGGGACTGTTAGCCATGTTTTATGAAAATCGGTCCATTATGTCGGGGTTTTTTTTTCAAAATTTTAATTTTGCGGGTAGGTCATTAATGATTGCTGTGATATCTTAATAACATTGTTCGAATAAATACGATTGGAGTGTCAGTAAACAAAAAAGATAGAGCGTAGTTTTAGCAGGGGCGGCTCACTCCACGATTCTATCGCCGCGCTACAAGTACATGCTGGCGGCCGCGAGTTCGCGGCCTAATCAGGGGTTGCTCGCATTCTCACGGAACGTTTGTTCGCACTTTCTATTGTTCCTATACGTCGCGAGTTTTTTTAAAGGCTCATAATGTTCATATTATGCGATATCCGCGTGTGGAACGGCTAATAACGCTTAGTTAAACAAACATTATGAATAAAATAGGACAATTTTACACAGATTTACTATTGATTATGTCATTTTATGGCCCACGGAAACGTTCAATCAGGCTTGTGACGTTAGGATTTAAACAAAAATATATAAATGATGTATATACCTAGGAAATACCCAAGACTTGAATATAATAGCATAACATTTTATCTGAGTATTTTTTTTTAATACATAGGCAACCCTAGCGTCCGACGCTGCGCACGTGCGGCTCGTTTCTATGTAATCATTTTGTAGGCATTTAAAAAGGCGGCATTTCGTGAACTTCAAAGCAGTGGGCCTTCTGTACTTTCTTGTACTATTATATATTCTGTGGTTTTAGGCCGTTTTCTCTCTAAGCCCTTTTTCCTTTTCTTTAAGTATGTGTACAGTTATATACTTACTTATATTATGCTGTATGTCACATAATGTTTAGGTACCTACTATTCGGTTACTTGCCAAACAATAACATAATTGTTTAAATATAACATTAGTTAATGCGTATAATTTTAGACGTAAACTCAATGTATCAATGTATGTCTCGGTGAGAACTGATGTGGAGGTAAATGCATGTTTTCCATATAATTTAGTTTTTATACAAAAGTATATACTTTTAACTCTGTTTGTTCTCCTAATAAATAAATAAATAGATATCGGATGTCGGAAGGATTTCAATAGAAAAAATTCAAGATGGCACCTGTAATGTATGGGATATCGGTCCGACATCCGATATCGGATCGGATAATGTGAAAACGCAGTAATCTGTTCATAAGCTGAAGCGAGAGCGTGCAGTTAATGTATAATCAGCTGCAAAAGTGCATCAATGAATTCATTCATAAATTGTCCATGAAATTTTGCAGCTCACTGTACATACCCCTTATGTCCTTATCTTACAGTGACCTATGCAAATGAACAGTAAATCCTCGGAATCTGACAACTGCATATGTAATACGGCTAATACAGTTAGCTGGCTGCCACAGAGAGAATTTGCAAGATGTATGGCACAGTCGAATTCAGAAAGATATTAACAAACCAACATTCCAAATATATGGATAAATACATGATATTATTGTCATTGTCTTTGGGCCACTTGTACCAACGAAAATGGAGGGGCAACCCACCATTTTATATAGAATTTGACAGATGACAGGCCAGTGTGCAAGTGGGCCTAAGAGATATGAAATAGGTATAACTTATAGCAATGCACGGACGAGAAGTTTCCAAAGTTTCAGAACATTCCTCATGAGAATTTTCGGTAACTTCTGAGAATGTTCTCGAGAACGAGAATTTATCAGAATACTTAGTAACTTCGTAGTTTATACCATAATTTCGTCAAACTCAGCAAGTCAAGACGTAGTCCCGTGGTAGTGCGCTGGCTTCGTATGCCGATGTTCTCAGGTTCGATCCTGACAGCGATTTTTTTGTTTTTTTTTTTTTTTTTTTTTTGTATATATATTGACATGACCAAAACAGGCATCAAGAAATAATAGTTCGGTACCTAATTTATAAAAGTCAGGACTAAAACTGTGAAGTCTGAAAGTCGAAATGTTCCCTGAAGTATAGTGAGAATTTAAGCAACTTATTGGTAACTTATCACTTATCACCAAAATAGGTAACTGTAATAGACAATATTATATGTATAATAACATATAGTTTTATATTATGCCCATTTAAACTTTATTTCAAGTATATTCTCTCGTTTAAACGATAAATTGCATGTTGCAGGAATGTTCTGGAAACATTCTCAAGAATGTTTCCGCTTTTTGGGAATGTTCTGCAATTTCTACATTACTAGGTATAAGAGACATTTATTTAATATTCAAATCAGAACCTGACCTGTAAGTGTTTATTATCATAGCAAATGATTTTTATTAATATTACTGGACAGACACAGTCCACGCGAAAAATCGTACCCCTGAAATGCATGGGCCTTTTAGGCTTAAAACTAGATGGCGCTGTTTCGCAGCCTGGAAGCGGCCAAAATCATTTTTCCCGAAATATTTTGCGTTTTTTTATTTTGGTATGAACACTGACATGCTTCTTTATTTTAATATCATGATATCGTCAATATACATTAAAAAAAATTGGGGGTCATCAATGTAGTTATGATAGTATTTAATAGGTGGCGCTAAAAAAATGAGGTAAGATTCTTAGTATGGAGATTGTAATAGTTTATTTGTTATACAAGGGGGCAAAGCTGTATTTTAACGCCGAGTGTGGAATTGAAAAACGAGCAAGTGAAAGGATTCTATAGTTGAACCACAAGCGAAGCGAGTGGTTCGAGAATAGAATCCTGAACTTGCGAGTTTTTTAACACACGAGAAGTAAAATACATTTGCACCCGAGTGTAACACAAAATTTTTCCCCTCACTATAGCGAGGAAACTACAACGCAAAAAATGCGTTTATCATTGCTTCCAGTAGTTCCACACGTGGTAAATCATCTTTATTACTATATTCACCTACTTTTATCAATTCTAAAGCAGTTAATTTGACTTTATTCAAGGTCAAATTACTTTACCCATTAGTGGATAAAATGCGTTTTTACCCGCTGGTATTAAAGGACAAAAGTAAACACGTGTTTCCGAGCTAGTGAGGGGATAAATAAATTATCCTTGATCTAACTATAATTATTTCAGTTTCAGCATTCAGTCTAGTGACTGTGGACAGTGTGGACCATTCTGCACACAAGCAGTAATGCCACAGTTACGTCCCTAGAGTGTAAATGTTCCATCGTATTCCTGAGGGCACCTAACCAATGCTTTTGATTCACTATTGTGATAGCAAATGTTGATAGTGTGCCAGTTTGGCTAGGCACTGTGAGTCTTTAATGACCATATGCTAGTTTCCTATACTTAAGAGGCTACAGGAGCGAAAAGGATAAAATGGAAAGGAACCCCCCATTAAATTTGGGAATTTTAGTTAAATATGTTATTAACTAGATTTATCGAAAAAAAATGTCCATTCAGAACAACTCAGTTAAAAGATATTGTGAAAAATCTTTAAAATCGAGGTCCGCTCTCGACTGTTTCCTCCTTCAAAACTTAATCAATCGGAACGAAATTTGAGAATCTGAATAAGAATGAAATAATCTGTGTCGGACCATTTAGCTTTTTTGGTTAATTGTTACCAATCTTGAGTATCACACCTTTATTTTCGCCGTAATAAAAAAACCCGTTTTTGGAAAAAAAATATTGGCTCTAGCGTCTTTATAAATAAAAATATCAATAAAATTAAAACGGTCCGACATAGATAAAAAAAAATCTGTGTTGAGAAAATCATTGCTCTATCTTAAAAAACCAGGGAGGAAATAGTCGAGAGCGTTTGTATCGATAATTGACCCCTCCTGTATCGTCGAAATAAAGCACCACATAATTAAAAGAAATATATGATGAGAATGATGATATGGACAGTAGTTATGTTTAAACATAATTTCTATTTAATAAGTTAAAGAGAAAGATAATACCTATATAAAGTAAATAAATTGACTGTGACGTCACTCCTCAGTATTTCATAGTAATTCCATATGGCACGTATTTAACCGGGCGGCTGAATAACCATAGAAATGGGTATCAAAAATAATAGTTTGGCGACTAAAATGGGGCCTCAAAATATTTCAATATGAGGTAGCATTTTAATGTCATTACGGCTACGGTTTATTCAGACGCGAGTACCAACTATTTATTTGGCAACTGAATTATTATATTGGAAACAATTTAAGAGATACAGTTTAATAGGAAAACGGCTGTCTATTAATATAAAATATACAGTTCATTTAAAATATTTATATAGCAAATTAATATAAAAACTACATTTAAAATTTATACATCGGCACTCATCACCTGGGTGGCTACCCGAATGGCACAATCGCTCACGAAACGCTCACGAAACGAAGCGCTAGTAGATATCTATCTCTATCACGCTTGCGTATTGGCGCGACAGAGCCAGCGGCGTATCGCTTTCGTTTGGCGTCGGAAAAATGCCATTCGGCTACGGGGCCTGAGCTGTCAATTTAATAAAAAAAAGGATTCTTATAAAATATAACGTTCGACAAAATATTATACTTATGGGTAAGAAATTAGGTGTTTGGGGGTGCAGGCAACTTCGTCTATACAATTAATTTAACTTTTCATGACGTTTACTTTATCGAATCTAAGGCTGGCCTTACGCAGTCTTAACATCATTCTGAAAGATTATTTTTTTTGGCAGGAAAACCTTAATCATAATATGCTTTGGCATAAATCGTTCCGCAGATTTTATAATATCGAATCTTATGCTGGCATAATGTTAAAGAGCAAAATAATCTTCTAGATTAAGAGTACTTCCGTAGATTTTTGATTGCATAATATTTAGGCGGTAAAAAGTTGTCCATTTTCTTCCTATTTCTGTTTTGATAGCGAGTCATGTGTGTTGGGGATGCAAGATACCTAACACTCCTCCTCGCTTCGCTCGTCGTCGTACCTAACGGTGCCTCTGGGACTGTATTTCATTTCCTTTTTGCTATCGTTGTTTTGTTCATACAAAGTACCTGAGAATATGACATAGCAAATTTGGTAGGACTTATATTCTACAAAAAAAATAACCTAACCCTAACCCACTTTTCTGCTAGCAGAAAATAATTTGCTCTTGTAATATTATACTATACGATTGTCATGGTAATTTTTTTGAATACCACGTCGTTGGCAAACAAGCATACGATCCGCCTGATGGAAAACGGTCAACGTAACCTATGGACGACTGCAACTCAAGGGGTGTCACATGCGCGTTACCGACCCATTAGAAGCTTATACACTTCTTTTTGCTGTGTACTTATTATAAAATGATTTGGTACGCGTTCCCTCGCTTGCAACTCGCTCGAAAATAGGATGTGAAATATTTAAATACTACCCGTGGTTTACGGGTCTCAAATACGATGTTTGAATAGAATAAACATTTATTCGTGAACACAGGCAAGACAAATAACACATACACATATTAACAACACGACAGAAAGGAATGAAGTGCCACGAAATGGCCTCACCTCAGCGTGTTGCTGGTGACTTCCAGCGCTGATCTTCCGATGAGACCAACGTTTCCATAAAGAAACGATTTTATATGTATTTTTAAATTAAAGGAAAAATGGAAAAATTCACACCTCCGACAGGACTCGAACCTGCGACCTTTGGCCTTGCCGGGGCCATCGCGCTTACCAACTGCGCAATATGTAATATCGCTCGCAGACGTTTTTGCATGATAAAAAAACAGATTTTATATGTGTTTAAAAAAAAACCTACTTCCCAATAATTTTTTTTAGTTGCCTCCGCCATTTAAATACTACTTTAAACAATGAGCTAAGTATAATTATTTAGGTGCTAACATCTATATGCCTACAAATATTAAAAATCTTACGCTTTACAATACTAGGTGCCAATTATTATTTTAGTCGCCAAAGTATTGTTTAATGTTCCTCGGCAATATTTTTGTCGCTTGAAATTTGCTGCCGTTTTTTCAATAATAATGGTGCTTAATATTTGAGGCTCATATATTTTTTTTGTCGCCACAATATTAAAACACAGCCAAATTATATTATTGTATGCCCGACATAACTTCCCGTTTAATATTTTAGTTGCCCGGTTAATTATATGCCACCATTGTGGTAAGGGGTTAAAAATTCCCCACCCTTTTCCTCCCGTGGGTTTCGTAGATTTAGACTGTAGGATATGGGTTCAATTGTGTATGAAATGAGTTTAAATTGACTTGCTATTTTGTAATAATGTAAAATATTTGCATATTAATTATTGATAATCCGCAATGCATGCAACATATTACTGCATATTAATGAGTGTTAAAAATAATTAATTTGATGTTATTGGGTGGTAATTTTAATTCTAAGACGATACGGTAGGGGTCAATTCTCCATACAAATGCTCTCGACTATTTCCTCTCTGATTTTTGAAGATAGAGCATGATTTTTTCAACACAGATTGTTATTATTTTTATCTGTGTCGGACCGTTTTGATTTTTTTGATATTCTGCTTTTTAAAGACTCTAGAGCCAATCAAAATTTTCCAAAAACGGCCTTTTTCATTGTGGCGCAAAAAAAGGTGTGATACTCAAGATTGGTAACAATTAACCAAAAAAGCTAAACGGTCCGACATAGATTATTTCTTTGTTATTCAGATTCTCAAATTTCGTTCCGATTGATTAAGTTTTGAAGGAGGAAAGAGTCGAGAGCGGAACCTCGATTTTAAAGATTTTTTTGAAATATCTTTTGACTGAGTTGTTCTTAATGGACAATTTTTTTCGATAAATCTAGTTAATAACACTTGTATATTTAACTAAAATTCCGAAGATGAAAGTCCTTTCCATTTTAGCATTTTCGCTACCGTATCCTCTTAATATTTTATATGTACAAAATTGCTCACTAAAAATGTAAAGTAACAAAGCAGATTTTTATGGATATTTCTCAAGAACAACTTAATAGGTCAAATACATTCGCATGTAAAAATGTATTTACATGAAAAGGGTTTGTGAAATATAAAAAAAAAATCGCACGCTTCTGGTAAGCTTCGGTAGCTCAGTTGATCAAGAGCGTTCGGAAAGTTCGCAAGTTCAAGTCGTGCCCGAAGCAAAATTCTTTCCATTTATATAGGTACGTTAAAGAAATGTAAAAAAAAACAGTCCCATTTGTTATTATAAGGGCATTTTCAGAATTTGAGACCCAAAATTTGCGTAAGTCGTTAACATTAACTCGCTGTCAGTTTCGTGACGACAATTAAGCATAAAATCTGTCTAAAAATTTACTTTTTTCCCGTTTTGAATGTAGATTATCGCTTAAAGTTCGTGTAATTAACAGAAAAACAATATTTTATTGAAATTTAATGCTTAATTATCGTCAAAAAACTGACAGCGAGTTAATTTTTGTTAACGACACGCTAATTTTGGTTCCCATACATACAATCACGCCTGGCTCCCACAAAGAGGTAGGCAGAGCACATGAAACTACTCAAGTTTCAGTGCCACTCTTGGCAAACAAGGGGTTGAAAGAAAACGAAATAGTGACATTGCAGTGACAGGTTTCCAGCCTCTCGCCTACGCCACAATTTAACCCATATCCCACAGTCGACTTCTACGACACCCACGGGAAGAAATGGGGTGGTGAAATTCTTAACCCGTCACCACACAGGACGGGACGATTTTGGGTCCCAAATTCATAAAATGCCGATAAATACATCACACATTTTAATATTTGATTTGCTCAAACAAAATATACAATTTATATTCTTGGTTGTCTTTAGATCTAGACATAATAATCCTAGTGTGGGTTCATCTCTACATAAATGACAACCGTCTTACCCAAACTCATTTTGAATAATATTATAGATTACGTAATATTATGTGAGATATGCAACTCCTCAAGCATGCCCGATTAAAGAGAAATACTATTTTTTGTGGTGACGGGTTAAGAATTTCACCAACCCCTTTCATCCTGTGGGTACAGAAGTCGACTGTGGGATATGGGTTAGATTGTGGCGTAGGCGAGAGGCTGGCAACCTGTCACTGCAATGTCACAGTTTCGTTTTCTTTCAACCCCTTTTTGCAAAGAGTGGCACTGAAACTTAGTAGTTCATGTGCTTTGCCTACCCCTTTATGGGATACAGGCGTGATTATATGTATGTATGTATGTACTATTTTAAAATTAGGGTGTTTTTGTAAGTACTAGCCAAACTTTGAATAGTGACTTTTGAGTACAAAATGAACAACTTTTTATTATGAAACCAATTGCGGAAAAAAATTGCCTATTCCATTGAAATAAACGGCATTACGTCAGTTGAATTGTATGAAACATGCAATTTTTTTCGCGATTTCAGGATTGATCCCATAAAAAAAGTTCATTGCGACCTCAACTATTATATTACTTACCTACAAAATCAGGCTACAACATTTAACTGTTGGAAAATTCGCCATCAAACGTTACAGTTTGGCGAGTATTCCTGTAAACTGGTAATTATAAGTTTTTTTTTGTGAATAATCAATTAAAAAAAAAGATCAACTTAGCCCCAAACTAAGCAAAGCTTTTACTGTGGGTGCTAAGCGACGATACACATACATAAATAGATAAATACATACTTATATAAATGTAATTTGACCTTAAATAAAGTCAAATTAACTACTTTAAAATTGATAAAAGTAGATGAATTTAATAATAAAGATAAAACTATAGAATCCTTTCACTTGCTCATTTTTCAATTCCACACTCGACGTTAAAATACAACTTTGCCCCCTTGTATAACAAATAACTATTTCTACTTTACTAGACGATTTTTATTCCACTTACGTATCTGTTCTCATGTAATCTATAATAATGTTTTGTTAAACTGTAATATAATGTACAAAATGGCGTTTATTTCGCAACTACCCACAATCTTCACTCAACACGCGAAATTTAAATGTGACTCGAAGGGAACAGTATTACAATAATATTTAGTTGAGACATAGAAATAAACTAAGGTATCATTTTAGGGGAGTTGGGACAAAATTGGCACCCGGGATAATATGGAAAGTCTTATCCCTGTTTTTAGGGTTCCGTAGTCAACTAGGAACCCTTATAGTTTCGCCATGTCTGTCTGTCCGTCCGTCCGTCCGTCCGCGGATAATCTCAGTAACCGTTACCACTAGAAAGCTGAAATTTGGTATCAATATGTATATCAATTACGCCAACAAAGTACAAAAATAAAAAGTGGAAAGAAATGTTTTATTAGGGTACCCCCCCTACATGTAAAGTGGGGGCTGATATTTTTTTTCATTCCAACCCCAACGTGTGATATATTATTGGATAGGTATTTAAAAATAAATAAGGGTTTACTAAGATCGTTTTTTGAAAATATTAATATTTTTTTAACTTCTGATTAGCAGAAACGTCTGCAATCGATGCCACTAGGCTTAGAATAAATTTAAAAGTGGAAAATGTCTGCCTTGGGTGAGACTTGAACTCACGGTCTCTGGATAATATTCCAGCGCTCTATATTAATATTTTCGGAAATAATCGCTCCTAAAGGAAAAAAAGTGCGCCCCCCCCCCCTCTAACTTTTGAACCATATGTTTAAAAAATATGAAAAAAATCACAAAAGTAGAACTTTATAAA